>NC_136840.1:140963-308041 GCF_951394365.1 Tetrao urogallus | reverse complement strand
AACTCTCTGTGACACTGTCACAGCACGGCTCTGCGCCTGCCCCGTCCCCAGCACTTGCTGTGGCTGCTCGCTGTGGCCTTCCGTTGTCTCAGTGGAGATGATAAACATGATGGAAATGAACTTTTTTTGTGTCCGGGTGGCGATGGGACCAAGGGAATGGTTTTAACGTGAAGGGGGGGATTGGGATTCGAGGTCAGGGAAGTTCATCCCAGAGGGAGCTGAGGCCCTGGCACTGCTGCCCACAGCGGCCGTGGGCGCCCCATCCCTGCGGGTGCACCCGACTCAGCTCCCATTGCAGGGAATGGAGACGAAGGCAGGGACGTGGCTGATGGCACTCCGACTCCCGGTGGCATCGCAGGGCTGCGGTGCTTGGACTCTGAAAGCCACCAAACTCGCACTGCTGGCTGCCTCCCTTCACACATCCGCCTGTCACAAAGCACAGGGGCTGGAAGGGAGCTCTGGAGATGCCCGCAGTACAACCTGCCCCCAGAGCAGCTTCCCTGCAGCGCTGGCACAGGAGAGTCTGCCTTGAGCTGGGAGCCCAGCACTCACCCAGTGCTCCACACGTGCCCAGTGCTTTCTGCGGCCCTCAACAGCCTCCCAGGGCCACCAGTCCTGCCCTGGGCCCCCTTTCATAGAATCATAGAACCATAGAATCATAGAATCCCAAGGTTGGAACCTGCAAGATCATCCTGTGCAACCGCCCTCCCATCACCACTGCTGCCACCAGCACTAAACCACATCTCGCTGCTCCTCATCCAGACTCCTGTTGAACGCTGCCAGGACGGCGACTCCACCACCTCCCTGGGCAGCCGTTCCATGCCTGACTGCTGTCGAGAGAAAAAGCTTTTCCTCATCTAACCTAAACCTCCTCTGCTACAACTTGCGGCCGTTTCCTCGGGTCCTGGTTGTGGCCTGGGAGAAGAATCCAAACCCCTCCTCATCTCAACCTCCCTTCAGGAAGCTGTGGGGAGCAGTGAGGTCTCCTCTGAGACTGCTCTTCCCCACACTGAACAACCCCAGCTCCCTCAGCCGCTCCTCATCAGCCCTGGGCTCCAGACCCCTCACAGCTTTGCTGCCCTTCTTTCAACCCACGCCAGGGCCTCGATGTCTTTCTTGCACTGAGGGGCCCAAAACTGGACGCAGCTCTCAAGGTGCAGCCTCACCAGAGCTGAGCACAGAAGTAGAATCACTGCCCTGCTCCTGCTGGCAACGCTGCATCTGATGCAGGCCAGGCTGCCATTGGCCTTCTTGGCCACCCACGCACACTGCTGGCTCCTGTTCAGCCGAGCACCAATCAGCCCCCCAGCTCCATTTCCTCACCGCAGTCTTCCAGCCATCATCCCCAAGCCTGCAGCGTCGCCTGGGGTTGTTGTGGCCAAAGCGCAGGAGCCGGCACTTGGCCTTGTTGAACCTCACCCCATTGGCTTCAGCCCAGCCATCCAGCCTGCCCAGATCCCTCTGCAGGGCCTCGCTGCCCCCAGGCAGATGCAGATCCGCACTTCCAGCCGACTTGGTGCCACCCGCAGACTTCCTAGGGTGCACTCAGTGCCCTCAGCCAGGTCTCCAAGAAAGACATGCAAGAGGACTGACCCAGCACCGAGCCCTGGGGATACCACTGGTTGCCAGCTGGATTTGGCTCCCTTCACCACCCCGCTCTGGGCCCGGCCCTCCAGCCAGTTCCTTACCCAGCCAAGAGGGCACCTGTCCAAGCCACAGGCAGCCAGCTTCTGCAGGAGCTTTGCGCTTTGCCATGCTGAACCTCACCGGGTTCACCCGGGCCTCCTTTCCAGCTCCTCGAGGTCCCTCTGAATGGCATCCCTTCCTCCCACCGTGCCGACCGCAGCTGGGTGTCGTCAGCAAATGGCTGAGGCTGCACTCGATTCCGTCATCGCTGTCGTGATGAAGACGTGGCAGAGCAGCGCTCCCAAGGCACAGCCCTGGGGGACGCCGCTCGTCACCGGCCTCCGCCTGGACTCACAGCCACTGATCACCACCCTCTGTCTGCGGCCTTTCAACCAGTTCCTTATCCATGGGTGAGCGGTCACCCATCAAATCCACATCCCTCCGATCTGGAGACAAGGATGTGGTGGGGGACCGCGTCCAAGGCCTCACTCAAGTCCAGCTCAATGACCTCACTCGCCTTTCCCTCGTCCACCGACGCCGTCACTCCAGCACTGAAGCCACCAGGTTGCCCAAGCCTGACTTCCCCTGGTGAAGCCGTGCCGGCTGTCTCGGATCACACGCCATTCCTCGTGTGGTCAAGCAGGTCATCCAGGAGGGTCTGGGCTGTGATCCCCCAGGCACAGAGGTGGGACTCACCGACCTGCCGTCCCCCAGGTCCTCCTTGATCCCTTTCTTGTCCGTGGCAGTGACCAGACCCTTCCTGCAGTCATCCGGGACCTCACCTGACAGCCACGACTTCTCAGATAGGATGGAGAGAGGCTCAGCGACCGCCTCAGCCAGCTTCTCCAGAGCCCTGGGATGCAGCCGTCCGGCCCATAGGCTTGTACAAATTCAGTCTCATGAGGCAGTCAGGGATGTGCTGTGCCCTTACAGGGGGGGATTTACTGCCCCACTCCACGTGTTTGTGGCTGTATGGAGGTGTGCGTTTCTCCTGCTGTAACAGAGATGGAGGGGATGGTGCTGACTGGGGAGACAGTGACTGGAGGGCAGCCATTCCCCATCCCAACATTGCCACCCAGTGCTGACTGAGGAGGGCAGGGGACATCGGAGGGGAGGGATGGGGCCGGTGGGGGCAGCGCTGCGACACGGCCCTCTGTGCTGCCCCGCAGGTGGGCACTGGGCTTTGGGGGGGTTTAGTGCTGCGTGAATGACTGCAAGCGGAGGCGTAGGAAAGTGAACATAAAACCTTTAATAACTTAATGCAAGGTAACCTAATTGAACATCGTGTCAGATAATGGAGCAGTCCGAGATGACGTCGGTGGACAGCCCAGGTTTGGAGGGGCAGCGCTGGGGCCGGTGCCGGTGCCCCTGGAGCACCGCCGCTGCTCTCTGTGCCGCAGGGGCCGGCGAGGAGCCCGGGGCTGCAGGGAGCCTCATTTGCGGGCCGTGGCCGCGCCTCAGCTGCGCCTTCTTTGCGGGCCGCTTTCCGCAGCCGCTCCCGCTGAGGCTGAGCCCGGCCGGCCTCGCCTAGCGCCGCCGTTTCTGCCGCGGAGCGTCCTGGCCCGGGGGCAGCTTCCTCTTCCCGGCCGGGACGCTGTCCTTGCGCTGCTCGCGCCCTCTGCTCCCGCCTTTCCTGGCGCTGCGGGCGGGCGCCGGGCACTCGGCCGGCTCGGTGCCACCCTGGCGGCGGCTGTCCGGCACGCGGCAGGAGGTGCGGCCGGGCGGCAGCGCCAGGCGGGCGAGAAGCACCCGGGGCTGCCTCTGCTTCGCCTCCTCCATCAGCCGTGCGGTCTGGGCCGATGGAGGCACGCGAGCGTCCAGGGGCGTCGGCAGCGCCAGGCGGCTGAGAAGCACCCGGGGCTGCCTCTGCCGCGCCTCCTCCATCAGGTGCCCGCGGAGCCGCGACTCAGAGGATGCCGGCGGCGCTGAGAACGGCTCCCCGAGGGGCCCGGCGACAGCCTGCGCCTCTCTGCCGAGCTGCCTGCCGCTCGAGGGAAGGTCGGGGGCCGCTCCGATGGCAGGAGAGGTGCTGAGGCTGCTGGGGACGGCTGGCAGCTGCGGCTGGGGGACCTCCGGGCAACTCGACGCTTCTGGAAAAGCAAAACCCCCCCAGAACGATGACGGCAGCCTTCCCACAGCCACTCGGGGCGGACATCCGCCCGCCGCCGCTGCGGCCCCTGCACTCACCAGCCATCCAGGTGAGCAGACTGTCGATGTCCTTCTCGTCCCCTGGAACGGCTGAGCTGGGGGTCCCTTCTGGAGAAGGAAGGAAATCCCCAAGGGTCAGGGCCAGCTTTCCCACAGCCCCTCGGTGCAGACATCCCCGCCTGCTCTGCAGCCCCTCAACTCACCGTTGCTGAGCCACGCCAGCACATCATCGATCTCCGAGGTGTCGACCGGGATGCCTGCGTTGGATGTCAGTTCTGGGAAGAGCAAGAAGATCCCCACAGGGGCGATGCCAGCTTTCCCACCCCCCGTCGGCGCGGACGCCCACCCGCCCCCTCTGCAGACCACAGACTCACCGCTGATCCACGGGAGCAGATCAGCAACGTCCTCCGCCACGTCTGCGCTCGCTGTCGCCGCTGGAAAAGCAAGAACGTCCCCAGTGAGGCAACGCCAGCCTTCCCACAGCCGCCCGGTGCGGACAGCCTGCCGCCCGCCCTGCAGCCCCCAAACTCACCACCTGAGTCCAGCGCCGCGCTGCTGCGGCCGAGCGGAGCCGCGGTGGGTTGGGGGCACGCGTCGGTGGGCGCTGGGTGCCCCTGGCCCTCCGTGAGCACCACGGCATCTGCAAAGGGCCCCGCCGCCTGCTGCCAGCTGGCGGGCAGGGTGCAGGGCGCGGGGAGCCCCTGCTGCTGCGCTGGAGGTGCTGGCGGAAGGACGCGGCGATGGGGGTCCTGCAGCGGGCAGCCGCCTGCGGGCTGCGGGGGCTGCGCGTGGAACACGGCCCCAGGCCACAGCCCCATCGGCTGCGGGGGCTGCGGTGTCCCTGCCTGCAGGGGATGTCCCCAGCGGTGGGCAGGGGCCGCGGGGGGAGCCGTCCCTGGGTGCAGCCCCCAAGGTGGGAGCTGACACACAGATGGAGGCGGCCCCCCGGGTGGGAGCTGCGCTCCCTGTCCCCAGACACGGGGCACCCCAGGCCAGACCTGAGGCACCACGTAGGTGACAACGGGGACGTAGAGGGGTTGCAGTGCCACCAGCACTGCTGCGTTGCCAAAGGTGGACTGCATTGCAGCAGGCCGGTGGTGGCACAAACAATCCAAAGAAAGCGGCGTCGGGTGTCGGAAGCACCGTCAGCGTCCGTGAAGGGAGTCTCTCTGTGGGGAAATGCCCAAATGGGCGCTGGGTGAGATGTGGGGCACTGGGAGCAGCCGGAGGGCCGCAGTGCCGGGAGCAGAGCAGCCTGCTGCCTTACCTGCCAAGGGAGCTCGAGAGTGGCGGCGGGGGGTTCCGTGACCGCTGAGCTCAGCCCCTCTCCCTGAGCTCACAAGAACTCTCTGTGACACTGTCACAGCACGGCTCTGCGCCTGCCCCGTCCCCAGCACTTGCTGTGGCTGCTCGCTGTGGCCTTCCGTTGTCTCAGTGGAGATGATAAACATGATGGAAATGAACTTTTTTTGTGTCCGGGTGGCGATGGGACCAAGGGAATGGTTTTAACGTGAAGGGGGGGATTGGGATTCGAGGTCAGGGAAGTTCATCCCAGAGGGAGCTGAGGCCCTGGCACTGCTGCCCACAGCGGCCGTGGGCGCCCCATCCCTGCGGGTGCACCCGACTCAGCTCCCATTGCAGGGAATGGAGACGAAGGCAGGGACGTGGCTGATGGCACTCCGACTCCCGGTGGCATCGCAGGGCTGCGGTGCTTGGACTCTGAAAGCCACCAAACTCGCACTGCTGGCTGCCTCCCTTCACACATCCGCCTGTCACAAAGCACAGGGGCTGGAAGGGAGCTCTGGAGATGCCCGCAGTACAACCTGCCCCCAGAGCAGCTTCCCTGCAGCGCTGGCACAGGAGAGTCTGCCTTGAGCTGGGAGCCCAGCACTCACCCAGTGCTCCACACGTGCCCAGTGCTTTCTGCGGCCCTCAACAGCCTCCCAGGGCCACCAGTCCTGCCCTGGGCCCCCTTTCATAGAATCATAGAACCATAGAATCATAGAATCCCAAGGTTGGAACCTGCAAGATCATCCTGTGCAACCGCCCTCCCATCACCACTGCTGCCACCAGCACTAAACCACATCTCGCTGCTCCTCATCCAGACTCCTGTTGAACGCTGCCAGGACGGCGACTCCACCACCTCCCTGGGCAGCCGTTCCATGCCTGACTGCTGTCGAGAGAAAAAGCTTTTCCTCATCTAACCTAAACCTCCTCTGCTACAACTTGCGGCCGTTTCCTCGGGTCCTGGTTGTGGCCTGGGAGAAGAATCCAAACCCCTCCTCATCTCAACCTCCCTTCAGGAAGCTGTGGGGAGCAGTGAGGTCTCCTCTGAGACTGCTCTTCCCCACACTGAACAACCCCAGCTCCCTCAGCCGCTCCTCATCAGCCCTGGGCTCCAGACCCCTCACAGCTTTGCTGCCCTTCTTTCAACCCACGCCAGGGCCTCGATGTCTTTCTTGCACTGAGGGGCCCAAAACTGGACGCAGCTCTCAAGGTGCAGCCTCACCAGAGCTGAGCACAGAAGTAGAATCACTGCCCTGCTCCTGCTGGCAACGCTGCATCTGATGCAGGCCAGGCTGCCATTGGCCTTCTTGGCCACCCACGCACACTGCTGGCTCCTGTTCAGCCGAGCACCAATCAGCCCCCCAGCTCCATTTCCTCACCGCAGTCTTCCAGCCATCATCCCCAAGCCTGCAGCGTCGCCTGGGGTTGTTGTGGCCAAAGCGCAGGAGCCGGCACTTGGCCTTGTTGAACCTCACCCCATTGGCTTCAGCCCAGCCATCCAGCCTGCCCAGATCCCTCTGCAGGGCCTCGCTGCCCCCAGGCAGATGCAGATCCGCACTTCCAGCCGACTTGGTGCCACCCGCAGACTTCCTAGGGTGCACTCAGTGCCCTCAGCCAGGTCTCCAAGAAAGACATGCAAGAGGACTGACCCAGCACCGAGCCCTGGGGATACCACTGGTTGCCAGCTGGATTTGGCTCCCTTCACCACCCCGCTCTGGGCCCGGCCCTCCAGCCAGTTCCTTACCCAGCCAAGAGGGCACCTGTCCAAGCCACAGGCAGCCAGCTTCTGCAGGAGCTTTGCGCTTTGCCATGCTGAACCTCACCGGGTTCACCCGGGCCTCCTTTCCAGCTCCTCGAGGTCCCTCTGAATGGCATCCCTTCCTCCCACCGTGCCGACCGCAGCTGGGTGTCGTCAGCAAATGGCTGAGGCTGCACTCGATTCCGTCATCGCTGTCGTGATGAAGACGTGGCAGAGCAGCGCTCCCAAGGCACAGCCCTGGGGGACGCCGCTCGTCACCGGCCTCCGCCTGGACTCACAGCCACTGATCACCACCCTCTGTCTGCGGCCTTTCAACCAGTTCCTTATCCATGGGTGAGCGGTCACCCATCAAATCCACATCCCTCCGATCTGGAGACAAGGATGTGGTGGGGGACCGCGTCCAAGGCCTCACTCAAGTCCAGCTCAATGACCTCACTCGCCTTTCCCTCGTCCACCGACGCCGTCACTCCAGCACTGAAGCCACCAGGTTGCCCAAGCCTGACTTCCCCTGGTGAAGCCGTGCCGGCTGTCTCGGATCACACGCCATTCCTCGTGTGGTCAAGCAGGTCATCCAGGAGGGTCTGGGCTGTGATCCCCCAGGCACAGAGGTGGGACTCACCGACCTGCCGTCCCCCAGGTCCTCCTTGATCCCTTTCTTGTCCGTGGCAGTGACCAGACCCTTCCTGCAGTCATCCGGGACCTCACCTGACAGCCACGACTTCTCAGATAGGATGGAGAGAGGCTCAGCGACCGCCTCAGCCAGCTTCTCCAGAGCCCTGGGATGCAGCCGTCCGGCCCATAGGCTTGTACAAATTCAGTCTCATGAGGCAGTCAGGGATGTGCTGTGCCCTTACAGGGGGGGATTTACTGCCCCACTCCACGTGTTTGTGGCTGTATGGAGGTGTGCGTTTCTCCTGCTGTAACAGAGATGGAGGGGATGGTGCTGACTGGGGAGACAGTGACTGGAGGGCAGCCATTCCCCATCCCAACATTGCCACCCAGTGCTGACTGAGGAGGGCAGGGGACATCGGAGGGGAGGGATGGGGCCGGTGGGGGCAGCGCTGGGACACGGCCCTCTGTGCTGCCCCGCAGGTGGGCACTGGGCTTTGGGGGGGTTTAGTGCTGCGTGAATGACTGCAAGCGGAGGCGTAGGAAAGTGAACATAAAACCTTTAATAACTTAATGCAAGGTAACCTAATTGAACATCGTGTCAGATAATGGAGCAGTCCGAGATGACGTCGGTGGACAGCCCAGGTTTGGAGGGGCAGCGCTGGGGCCGGTGCCGGTGCCCCTGGAGCACCGCCGCTGCTCTCTGTGCCGCAGGGGCCGGCGAGGAGCCCGGGGCTGCAGGGAGCCTCATTTGCGGGCCGTGGCCGCGCCTCAGCTGCGCCTTCTTTGCGGGCCGCTTTCCGCAGCCGCTCCCGCTGAGGCTGAGCCCGGCCGGCCTCGCCTAGCGCCGCCGTTTCTGCCGCGGAGCGTCCTGGCCCGGGGGCAGCTTCCTCTTCCCGGCCGGGACGCTGTCCTTGCGCTGCTCGCGCCCTCTGCTCCCGCCTTTCCTGGCGCTGCGGGCGGGCGCCGGGCACTCGGCCGGCTCGGTGCCACCCTGGCGGCGGCTGTCCGGCACGCGGCAGGAGGTGCGGCCGGGCGGCAGCGCCAGGCGGGCGAGAAGCACCCGGGGCTGCCTCTGCTTCGCCTCCTCCATCAGCCGTGCGGTCTGGGCCGATGGAGGCACGCGAGCGTCCAGGGGCGTCGGCAGCGCCAGGCGGCTGAGAAGCACCCGGGGCTGCCTCTGCCGCGCCTCCTCCATCAGGTGCCCGCGGAGCCGCGACTCAGAGGATGCCGGCGGCGCTGAGAACGGCTCCCCGAGGGGCCCGGCGACAGCCTGCGCCTCTCTGCCGAGCTGCCTGCCGCTCGAGGGAAGGTCGGGGGCCGCTCCGATGGCAGGAGAGGTGCTGAGGCTGCTGGGGACGGCTGGCAGCTGCGGCTGGGGGACCTCCGGGCAACTCGACGCTTCTGGAAAAGCAAAACCCCCCCAGAACGATGACGGCAGCCTTCCCACAGCCACTCGGGGCGGACATCCGCCCGCCGCCGCTGCGGCCCCTGCACTCACCAGCCATCCAGGTGAGCAGACTGTCGATGTCCTTCTCGTCCCCTGGAATGGCTGAGCTGGGGGTCCCTTCTGGAGAAGGAAGGAAATCCCCAAGGGTCAGGGCCAGCTTTCCCACAGCCCCTCGGTGCAGACATCCCCGCCTGCTCTGCAGCCCCTCAACTCACCGTTGCTGAGCCACGCCAGCACATCATCGATCTCCGAGGTGTCGACCGGGATGCCTGCGTTGGATGTCAGTTCTGGGAAGAGCAAGAAGATCCCCACAGGGGCGATGCCAGCTTTCCCACCCCCCGTCGGCGCGGACGCCCACCCGCCCCCTCTGCAGACCACAGACTCACCGCTGATCCACGGGAGCAGATCAGCAACGTCCTCCGCCACGTCTGCGCTCGCTGTCGCCGCTGGAAAAGCAAGAACGTCCCCAGTGAGGCAACGCCAGCCTTCCCACAGCCGCCCGGTGCGGACAGCCTGCCGCCCGCCCTGCAGCCCCCAAACTCACCACCTGAGTCCAGCGCCGCGCTGCTGCGGCCGAGCGGAGCCGCGGTGGGTTGGGGGCACGCGTCGGTGGGCGCTGGGTGCCCCTGGCCCTCCGTGAGCACCACGGCATCTGCAAAGGGCCCCGCCGCCTGCTGCCAGCTGGCGGGCAGGGTGCAGGGCGCGGGGAGCCCCTGCTGCTGCGCTGGAGGTGCTGGCGGAAGGACGCGGCGATGGGGGTCCTGCAGCGGGCAGCCGCCTGCGGGCTGCGGGGGCTGCGCGTGGAACACGGCCCCAGGCCACAGCCCCATCGGCTGCGGGGGCTGCGGTGTCCCTGCCTGCAGGGGATGTCCCCAGCGGTGGGCAGGGGCCGCGGGGGGAGCCGTCCCTGGGTGCAGCCCCCAAGGTGGGAGCTGACACACAGATGGAGGCGGCCCCCCGGGTGGGAGCTGCGCTCCCTGTCCCCAGACACGGGGCACCCCAGGCCAGACCTGAGGCACCACGTAGGTGACAACGGGGACGTAGAGGGGTTGCAGTGCCACCAGCACTGCTGCGTTGCCAAAGGTGGACTGCATTGCAGCAGGCCGGTGGTGGCACAAACAATCCAAAGAAAGCGGCGTCGGGTGTCGGAAGCACCGTCAGCGTCCGTGAAGGGAGTCTCTCTGTGGGGAAATGCCCAAATGGGCGCTGGGTGAGATGTGGGGCACTGGGAGCAGCCGGAGGGCCGCAGTGCCGGGAGCAGAGCAGCCTGCTGCCTTACCTGCCAAGGGAGCTCGAGAGTGGCGGCGGGGGGTTCCGTGACCGCTGAGCTCAGCCCCTCTCCCTGAGCTCACAAGAACTCTCTGTGACACTGTCACAGCACGGCTCTGCGCCTGCCCCGTCCCCAGCACTTGCTGTGGCTGCTCGCTGTGGCCTTCCGTTGTCTCAGTGGAGATGATAAACATGATGGAAATGAACTTTTTTTGTGTCCGGGTGGCGATGGGACCAAGGGAATGGTTTTAACGTGAAGGGGGGGATTGGGATTCGAGGTCAGGGAAGTTCATCCCAGAGGGAGCTGAGGCCCTGGCACTGCTGCCCACAGCGGCCGTGGGCGCCCCATCCCTGCGGGTGCACCCGACTCAGCTCCCATTGCAGGGAATGGAGACGAAGGCAGGGACGTGGCTGATGGCACTCCGACTCCCGGTGGCATCGCAGGGCTGCGGTGCTTGGACTCTGAAAGCCACCAAACTCGCACTGCTGGCTGCCTCCCTTCACACATCCGCCTGTCACAAAGCACAGGGGCTGGAAGGGAGCTCTGGAGATGCCCGCAGTACAACCTGCCCCCAGAGCAGCTTCCCTGCAGCGCTGGCACAGGAGAGTCTGCCTTGAGCTGGGAGCCCAGCACTCACCCAGTGCTCCACACGTGCCCAGTGCTTTCTGCGGCCCTCAACAGCCTCCCAGGGCCACCAGTCCTGCCCTGGGCCCCCTTTCATAGAATCATAGAACCATAGAATCATAGAATCCCAAGGTTGGAACCTGCAAGATCATCCTGTGCAACCGCCCTCCCATCACCACTGCTGCCACCAGCACTAAACCACATCTCGCTGCTCCTCATCCAGACTCCTGTTGAACGCTGCCAGGACGGCGACTCCACCACCTCCCTGGGCAGCCGTTCCATGCCTGACTGCTGTCGAGAGAAAAAGCTTTTCCTCATCTAACCTAAACCTCCTCTGCTACAACTTGCGGCCGTTTCCTCGGGTCCTGGTTGTGGCCTGGGAGAAGAATCCAAACCCCTCCTCATCTCAACCTCCCTTCAGGAAGCTGTGGGGAGCAGTGAGGTCTCCTCTGAGACTGCTCTTCCCCACACTGAACAACCCCAGCTCCCTCAGCCGCTCCTCATCAGCCCTGGGCTCCAGACCCCTCACAGCTTTGCTGCCCTTCTTTCAACCCACGCCAGGGCCTCGATGTCTTTCTTGCACTGAGGGGCCCAAAACTGGACGCAGCTCTCAAGGTGCAGCCTCACCAGAGCTGAGCACAGAAGTAGAATCACTGCCCTGCTCCTGCTGGCAACGCTGCATCTGATGCAGGCCAGGCTGCCATTGGCCTTCTTGGCCACCCACGCACACTGCTGGCTCCTGTTCAGCCGAGCACCAATCAGCCCCCCAGCTCCATTTCCTCACCGCAGTCTTCCAGCCATCATCCCCAAGCCTGCAGCGTCGCCTGGGGTTGTTGTGGCCAAAGCGCAGGAGCCGGCACTTGGCCTTGTTGAACCTCACCCCATTGGCTTCAGCCCAGCCATCCAGCCTGCCCAGATCCCTCTGCAGGGCCTCGCTGCCCCCAGGCAGATGCAGATCCACACTTCCAGCCGACTTGGTGCCACCCGCAGACTTCCTAGGGTGCACTCAGTGCCCTCAGCCAGGTCTCCAAGAAAGACATGCAAGAGGACTGACCCAGCACCGAGCCCTGGGGATACCACTGGTTGCCAGCTGGATTTGGCTCCCTTCACCACCCCGCTCTGGGCCCGGCCCTCCAGCCAGTTCCTTACCCAGCCAAGAGGGCACCTGTCCAAGCCACAGGCAGCCAGCTTCTGCAGGAGCTTTGCGCTTTGCCATGCTGAACCTCACCGGGTTCACCCGGGCCTCCTTTCCAGCTCCTCGAGGTCCCTCTGAATGGCATCCCTTCCTCCCACCGTGCCGACCGCAGCTGGGTGTCGTCAGCAAATGGCTGAGGCTGCACTCGATTCCGTCATCGCTGTCGTGATGAAGACGTGGCAGAGCAGCGCTCCCAAGGCACAGCCCTGGGGGACGCCGCTCGTCACCGGCCTCCGCCTGGACTCACAGCCACTGATCACCACCCTCTGTCTGCGGCCTTTCAACCAGTTCCTTATCCATGGGTGAGCGGTCACCCATCAAATCCACATCCCTCCGATCTGGAGACAAGGATGTGGTGGGGGACCGCGTCCAAGGCCTCACTCAAGTCCAGCTCAATGACCTCACTCGCCTTTCCCTCGTCCACCGACGCCGTCACTCCAGCACTGAAGCCACCAGGTTGCCCAAGCCTGACTTCCCCTGGTGAAGCCGTGCCGGCTGTCTCGGATCACACGCCATTCCTCGTGTGGTCAAGCAGGTCATCCAGGAGGGTCTGGGCTGTGATCCCCCAGGCACAGAGGTGGGACTCACCGACCTGCCGTCCCCCAGGTCCTCCTTGATCCCTTTCTTGTCCGTGGCAGTGACCAGACCCTTCCTGCAGTCATCCGGGACCTCACCTGACAGCCACGACTTCTCAGATAGGATGGAGAGAGGCTCAGCGACCGCCTCAGCCAGCTTCTCCAGAGCCCTGGGATGCAGCCGTCCGGCCCATAGGCTTGTACAAATTCAGTCTCATGAGGCAGTCAGGGATGTGCTGTGCCCTTACAGGGGGGGATTTACTGCCCCACTCCACGTGTTTGTGGCTGTATGGAGGTGTGCGTTTCTCCTGCTGTAACAGAGATGGAGGGGATGGTGCTGACTGGGGAGACAGTGACTGGAGGGCAGCCATTCCCCATCCCAACATTGCCACCCAGTGCTGACTGAGGAGGGCAGGGGACATCGGAGGGGAGGGATGGGGCCGGTGGGGGCAGCGCTGGGACACGGCCCTCTGTGCTGCCCCGCAGGTGGGCACTGGGCTTTGGGGGGGTTTAGTGCTGCGTGAATGACTGCAAGCGGAGGCGTAGGAAAGTGAACATAAAACCTTTAATAACTTAATGCAAGGTAACCTAATTGAACATCGTGTCAGATAATGGAGCAGTCCGAGATGACGTCGGTGGACAGCCCAGGTTTGGAGGGGCAGCGCTGGGGCCGGTGCCGGTGCCCCTGGAGCACCGCCGCTGCTCTCTGTGCCGCAGGGGCCGGCGAGGAGCCCGGGGCTGCAGGGAGCCTCATTTGCGGGCCGTGGCCGCGCCTCAGCTGCGCCTTCTTTGCGGGCCGCTTTCCGCAGCCGCTCCCGCTGAGGCTGAGCCCGGCCGGCCTCGCCTAGCGCCGCCGTTTCTGCCGCGGAGCGTCCTGGCCCGGGGGCAGCTTCCTCTTCCCGGCCGGGACGCTGTCCTTGCGCTGCTCGCGCCCTCTGCTCCCGCCTTTCCTGGCGCTGCGGGCGGGCGCCGGGCACTCGGCCGGCTCGGTGCCACCCTGGCGGCGGCTGTCCGGCACGCGGCAGGAGGTGCGGCCGGGCGGCAGCGCCAGGCGGGCGAGAAGCACCCGGGGCTGCCTCTGCTTCGCCTCCTCCATCAGCCGTGCGGTCTGGGCCGATGGAGGCACGCGAGCGTCCAGGGGCGTCGGCAGCGCCAGGCGGCTGAGAAGCACCCGGGGCTGCCTCTGCCGCGCCTCCTCCATCAGGTGCCCGCGGAGCCGCGACTCAGAGGATGCCGGCGGCGCTGAGAACGGCTCCCCGAGGGGCCCGGCGACAGCCTGCGCCTCTCTGCCGAGCTGCCTGCCGCTCGAGGGAAGGTCGGGGGCCGCTCCGATGGCAGGAGAGGTGCTGAGGCTGCTGGGGACGGCTGGCAGCTGCGGCTGGGGGACCTCCGGGCAACTCGACGCTTCTGGAAAAGCAAAACCCCCCCAGAACGATGACGGCAGCCTTCCCACAGCCACTCGGGGCGGACATCCGCCCGCCGCCGCTGCGGCCCCTGCACTCACCAGCCATCCAGGTGAGCAGACTGTCGATGTCCTTCTCGTCCCCTGGAATGGCTGAGCTGGGGGTCCCTTCTGGAGAAGGAAGGAAATCCCCAAGGGTCAGGGCCAGCTTTCCCACAGCCCCTCGGTGCAGACATCCCCGCCTGCTCTGCAGCCCCTCAACTCACCGTTGCTGAGCCACGCCAGCACATCATCGATCTCCGAGGTGTCGACCGGGATGCCTGCGTTGGATGTCAGTTCTGGGAAGAGCAAGAAGATCCCCACAGGGGCGATGCCAGCTTTCCCACCCCCCGTCGGCGCGGACGCCCACCCGCCCCCTCTGCAGACCACAGACTCACCGCTGATCCACGGGAGCAGATCAGCAACGTCCTCCGCCACGTCTGCGCTCGCTGTCGCCGCTGGAAAAGCAAGAACGTCCCCAGTGAGGCAACGCCAGCCTTCCCACAGCCGCCCGGTGCGGACAGCCTGCCGCCCGCCCTGCAGCCCCCAAACTCACCACCTGAGTCCAGCGCCGCGCTGCTGCGGCCGAGCGGAGCCGCGGTGGGTTGGGGGCACGCGTCGGTGGGCGCTGGGTGCCCCTGGCCCTCCGTGAGCACCACGGCATCTGCAAAGGGCCCCGCCGCCTGCTGCCAGCTGGCGGGCAGGGTGCAGGGCGCGGGGAGCCCCTGCTGCTGCGCTGGAGGTGCTGGCGGAAGGACGCGGCGATGGGGGTCCTGCAGCGGGCAGCCGCCTGCGGGCTGCGGGGGCTGCGCGTGGAACACGGCCCCAGGCCACAGCCCCATCGGCTGCGGGGGCTGCGGTGTCCCTGCCTGCAGGGGATGTCCCCAGCGGTGGGCAGGGGCCGCGGGGGGAGCCGTCCCTGGGTGCAGCCCCCAAGGTGGGAGCTGACACACAGATGGAGGCGGCCCCCCGGGTGGGAGCTGCGCTCCCTGTCCCCAGACACGGGGCACCCCAGGCCAGACCTGAGGCACCACGTAGGTGACAACGGGGACGTAGAGGGGTTGCAGTGCCACCAGCACTGCTGCGTTGCCAAAGGTGGACTGCATTGCAGCAGGCCGGTGGTGGCACAAACAATCCAAAGAAAGCGGCGTCGGGTGTCGGAAGCACCGTCAGCGTCCGTGAAGGGAGTCTCTCTGTGGGGAAATGCCCAAATGGGCGCTGGGTGAGATGTGGGGCACTGGGAGCAGCCGGAGGGCCGCAGTGCCGGGAGCAGAGCAGCCTGCTGCCTTACCTGCCAAGGGAGCTCGAGAGTGGCGGCGGGGGGTTCCGTGACCGCTGAGCTCAGCCCCTCTCCCTGAGCTCACAAGAACTCTCTGTGACACTGTCACAGCACGGCTCTGCGCCTGCCCCGTCCCCAGCACTTGCTGTGGCTGCTCGCTGTGGCCTTCCGTTGTCTCAGTGGAGATGATAAACATGATGGAAATGAACTTTTTTTGTGTCCGGGTGGCGATGGGACCAAGGGAATGGTTTTAACGTGAAGGGGGGGATTGGGATTCGAGGTCAGGGAAGTTCATCCCAGAGGGAGCTGAGGCCCTGGCACTGCTGCCCAGAGCGGCCGTGGGCGCCCCATCCCTGCGGGTGCACCCGACTCAGCTCCCATTGCAGGGAATGGAGACGAAGGCAGGGACGTGGCTGATGGCACTCCGACTCCCGGTGGCATCGCAGGGCTGCGGTGCTTGGACTCTGAAAGCCACCAAACTCGCACTGCTGGCTGCCTCCCTTCACACATCCGCCTGTCACAAAGCACAGGGGCTGGAAGGGAGCTCTGGAGATGCCCGCAGTACAACCTGCCCCCAGAGCAGCTTCCCTGCAGCGCTGGCACAGGAGAGTCTGCCTTGAGCTGGGAGCCCAGCACTCACCCAGTGCTCCACACGTGCCCAGTGCTTTCTGCGGCCCTCAACAGCCTCCCAGGGCCACCAGTCCTGCCCTGGGCCCCCTTTCATAGAATCATAGAACCATAGAATCATAGAATCCCAAGGTTGGAACCTGCAAGATCATCCTGTGCAACCGCCCTCCCATCACCACTGCTGCCACCAGCACTAAACCACATCTCGCTGCTCCTCATCCAGACTCCTGTTGAACGCTGCCAGGACGGCGACTCCACCACCTCCCTGGGCAGCCGTTCCATGCCTGACTGCTGTCGAGAGAAAAAGCTTTTCCTCATCTAACCTAAACCTCCTCTGCTACAACTTGCGGCCGTTTCCTCGGGTCCTGGTTGTGGCCTGGGAGAAGAATCCAAACCCCTCCTCATCTCAACCTCCCTTCAGGAAGCTGTGGGGAGCAGTGAGGTCTCCTCTGAGACTGCTCTTCCCCACACTGAACAACCCCAGCTCCCTCAGCCGCTCCTCATCAGCCCTGGGCTCCAGACCCCTCACAGCTTTGCTGCCCTTCTTTCAACCCACGCCAGGGCCTCGATGTCTTTCTTGCACTGAGGGGCCCAAAACTGAACGCAGCTCTCAAGGTGCAGCCTCACCAGAGCTGAGCACAGAAGTAGAATCACTGCCCTGCTCCTGCTGGCAACGCTGCATCTGATGCAGGCCAGGCTGCCATTGGCCTTCTTGGCCACCCACGCACACTGCTGGCTCCTGTTCAGCCGAGCACCAATCAGCCCCCCAGCTCCATTTCCTCACCGCAGTCTTCCAGCCATCATCCCCAAGCCTGCAGCGTCGCCTGGGGTTGTTGTGGCCAAAGCGCAGGAGCCGGCACTTGGCCTTGTTGAACCTCACCCCATTGGCTTCAGCCCAGCCATCCAGCCTGCCCAGATCCCTCTGCAGGGCCTCGCTGCCCCCAGGCAGATGCAGATCCACACTTCCAGCCGACTTGGTGCCACCCGCAGACTTCCTAGGGTGCACTCAGTGCCCTCAGCCAGGTCTCCAAGAAAGACATGCAAGAGGACTGACCCAGCACCGAGCCCTGGGGATACCACTGGTTGCCAGCTGGATTTGGCTCCCTTCACCACCCCGCTCTGGGCCCGGCCCTCCAGCCAGTTCCTTACCCAGCCAAGAGGGCACCTGTCCAAGCCACAGGCAGCCAGCTTCTGCAGGAGCTTTGCGCTTTGCCATGCTGAACCTCACCGGGTTCACCCGGGCCTCCTTTCCAGCTCCTCGAGGTCCCTCTGAATGGCATCCCTTCCTCCCACCGTGCCGACCGCAGCTGGGTGTCGTCAGCAAATGGCTGAGGCTGCACTCGATTCCGTCATCGCTGTTGTGATGAAGACGTGGCAGAGCAGCGCTCCCAAGGCACAGCCCTGGGGGACGCCGCTCGTCACCGGCCTCCGCCTGGACTCACAGCCACTGATCACCACCCTCTGTCTGCGGCCTTTCAACCAGTTCCTTATCCATGGGTGAGCGGTCACCCATCAAATCCACATCCCTCCGATCTGGAGACAAGGATGTGGTGGGGGACCGCGTCCAAGGCCTCACTCAAGTCCAGCTCAATGACCTCACTCGCCTTTCCCTCGTCCACCGACGCCGTCACTCCAGCACTGAAGCCACCAGGTTGCCCAAGCCTGACTTCCCCTGGTGAAGCCGTGCCGGCTGTCTCGGATCACACGCCATTCCTCGTGTGGTCAAGCAGGTCATCCAGGAGGGTCTGGGCTGTGATCCCCCAGGCACAGAGGTGGGACTCACCGACCTGCCGTCCCCCAGGTCCTCCTTGATCCCTTTCTTGTCCGTGGCAGTGACCAGACCCTTCCTGCAGTCATCCGGGACCTCACCTGACAGCCACGACTTCTCAGATAGGATGGAGAGAGGCTCAGCGACCGCCTCAGCCAGCTTCTCCAGAGCCCTGGGATGCAGCCGTCCGGCCCATAGGCTTGTACAAATTCAGTCTCATGAGGCAGTCAGGGATGTGCTGTGCCCTTACAGGGGGGGATTTACTGCCCCACTCCACGTGTTTGTGGCTGTATGGAGGTGTGCGTTTCTCCTGCTGTAACAGAGATGGAGGGGATGGTGCTGACTGGGGAGACAGTGACTGGAGGGCAGCCATTCCCCATCCCAACATTGCCACCCAGTGCTGACTGAGGAGGGCAGGGGACATCGGAGGGGAGGGATGGGGCCGGTGGGGGCAGCGCTGCGACACGGCCCTCTGTGCTGCCCCGCAGGTGGGCACTGGGCTTTGGGGGGGTTTAGTGCTGCGTGAATGACTGCAAGTGGAGGCGTAGGAAAGTGAACATAAAACCTTTAATAACTTAATGCAAGGTAACCTAATTGAACATCGTGTCAGATAATGGAGCAGTCCGAGATGACGTCGGTGGACAGCCCAGGTTTGGAGGGGCAGCGCTGGGGCCGGTGCCGGTGCCCCTGGAGCACCGCCGCTGCTCTCTGTGCCGCAGGGGCCGGCGAGGAGCCCGGGGCTGCAGGGAGCCTCATTTGCGGGCCGTGGCCGCGCCTCAGCTGCGCCTTCTTTGCGGGCCGCTTTCCGCAGCCGCTCCCGCTGAGGCTGAGCCCGGCCGGCCTCGCCTAGCGCCGCCGTTTCTGCCGCGGAGCGTCCTGGCCCGGGGGCAGCTTCCTCTTCCCGGCCGGGACGCTGTCCTTGCGCTGCTCGCGCCCTCTGCTCCCGCCTTTCCTGGCGCTGCGGGCGGGCGCCGGGCACTCGGCCGGCTCGGTGCCACCCTGGCGGCGGCTGTCCGGCACGCGGCAGGAGGTGCGGCCGGGCGGCAGCGCCAGGCGGGCGAGAAGCACCCGGGGCTGCCTCTGCTTCGCCTCCTCCATCAGCCGTGCGGTCTGGGCCGATGGAGGCACGCGAGCGTCCAGGGGCGTCGGCAGCGCCAGGCGGCTGAGAAGCACCCGGGGCTGCCTCTGCCGCGCCTCCTCCATCAGGTGCCCGCGGAGCCGCGACTCAGAGGATGCCGGCGGCGCTGAGAACGGCTCCCCGAGGGGCCCGGCGACAGCCTGCGCCTCTCTGCCGAGCTGCCTGCCGCTCGAGGGAAGGTCGGGGGCCGCTCCGATGGCAGGAGAGGTGCTGAGGCTGCTGGGGACGGCTGGCAGCTGCGGCTGGGGGACCTCCGGGCAACTCGACGCTTCTGGAAAAGCAAAACCCCCCCAGAACGATGACGGCAGCCTTCCCACAGCCACTCGGGGCGGACATCCGCCCGCCGCCGCTGCGGCCCCTGCACTCACCAGCCATCCAGGTGAGCAGACTGTCGATGTCCTTCTCGTCCCCTGGAATGGCTGAGCTGGGGGTCCCTTCTGGAGAAGGAAGGAAATCCCCAAGGGTCAGGGCCAGCTTTCCCACAGCCCCTCGGTGCAGACATCCCTGCCTGCTCTGCAGCCCCTCAACTCACCGTTGCTGAGCCACGCCAGCACATCATCGATCTCCGAGGTGTCGACCGGGATGCCTGCGTTGGATGTCAGTTCTGGGAAGAGCAAGAAGATCCCCACAGGGGCGATGCCAGCTTTCCCACCCCCCGTCGGCGCGGACGCCCACCCGCCCCCTCTGCAGACCACAGACTCACCGCTGATCCACGGGAGCAGATCAGCAACGTCCTCCGCCACGTCTGCGCTCGCTGTCGCCGCTGGAAAAGCAAGAACGTCCCCAGTGAGGCAACGCCAGCCTTCCCACAGCCGCCCGGTGCGGACAGCCTGCCGCCCGCCCTGCAGCCCCCAAACTCACCACCTGAGTCCAGCGCCGCGCTGCTGCGGCCGAGCGGAGCCGCGGTGGGTTGGGGGCACGCGTCGGTGGGCGCTGGGTGCCCCTGGCCCTCCGTGAGCACCACGGCATCTGCAAAGGGCCCCGCCGCCTGCTGCCAGCTGGCGGGCAGGGTGCAGGGCGCGGGGAGCCCCTGCTGCTGCGCTGGAGGTGCTGGCGGAAGGACGCGGCGATGGGGGTCCTGCAGCGGGCAGCCGCCTGCGGGCTGCGGGGGCTGCGCGTGGAACACGGCCCCAGGCCACAGCCCCATCGGCTGCGGGGGCTGCGGTGTCCCTGCCTGCAGGGGATGTCCCCAGCGGTGGGCAGGGGCCGCGGGGGGAGCCGTCCCTGGGTGCAGCCCCCAAGGTGGGAGCTGACACACAGATGGAGGCGGCCCCCCGGGTGGGAGCTGCGCTCCCTGTCCCCAGACACGGGGCACCCCAGGCCAGACCTGAGGCACCACGTAGGTGACAACGGGGACGTAGAGGGGTTGCAGTGCCACCAGCACTGCTGCGTTGCCAAAGGTGGACTGCATTGCAGCAGGCCGGTGGTGGCACAAACAATCCAAAGAAAGCGGCGTCGGGTGTCGGAAGCACCGTCAGCGTCCGTGAAGGGAGTCTCTCTGTGGGGAAATGCCCAAATGGGCGCTGGGTGAGATGTGGGGCACTGGGAGCAGCCGGAGGGCCGCAGTGCCGGGAGCAGAGCAGCCTGCTGCCTTACCTGCCAAGGGAGCTCGAGAGTGGCGGCGGGGGGTTCCGTGACCGCTGAGCTCAGCCCCTCTCCCTGAGCTCACAAGAACTCTCTGTGACACTGTCACAGCACGGCTCTGCGCCTGCCCCGTCCCCAGCACTTGCTGTGGCTGCTCGCTGTGGCCTTCCGTTGTCTCAGTGGAGATGATAAACATGATGGAAATGAACTTTTTTTGTGTCCGGGTGGCGATGGGACCAAGGGAATGGTTTTAACGTGAAGGGGGGGATTGGGATTCGAGGTCAGGGAAGTTCATCCCAGAGGGAGCTGAGGCCCTGGCACTGCTGCCCACAGCGGCCGTGGGCGCCCCATCCCTGCGGGTGCACCCGACTCAGCTCCATTGCAGGGAATGGAGATGAAGGCAGGGACGTGGCTGATGGCACTCCGACTCCCGGTGGCATCGCAGGGCTGCGGTGCTTGGACTCTGAAAGCCACCAAACTCGCACTGCTGGCTGCCTCCCTTCACACATCCGCCTGTCACAAAGCACAGGGGCTGGAAGGGAGCTCTGGAGATGCCCGCAGTACAACCTGCCCCCAGAGCAGCTTCCCTGCAGCGCTGGCACAGGAGAGTCTGCCTTGAGCTGGGAGCCCAGCACTCACCCAGTGCTCCACACGTGCCCAGTGCTTTCTGCGGCCCTCAACAGCCTCCCAGGGCCACCAGTCCTGCCCTGGGCCCCCTTTCATAGAATCATAGAACCATAGAATCATAGAATCCCAAGGTTGGAACCTGCAAGATCATCCTGTGCAACCGCCCTCCCATCACCACTGCTGCCACCAGCACTAAACCACATCTCGCTGCTCCTCATCCAGACTCCTGTTGAACGCTGCCAGGACGGCGACTCCACCACCTCCCTGGGCAGCCGTTCCATGCCTGACTGCTGTCGAGAGAAAAAGCTTTTCCTCATCTAACCTAAACCTCCTCTGCTACAACTTGCGGCCGTTTCCTCGGGTCCTGGTTGTGGCCTGGGAGAAGAATCCAAACCCCTCCTCATCTCAACCTCCCTTCAGGAAGCTGTGGGGAGCAGTGAGGTCTCCTCTGAGACTGCTCTTCCCCACACTGAACAACCCCAGCTCCCTCAGCCGCTCCTCATCAGCCCTGGGCTCCAGACCCCTCACAGCTTTGCTGCCCTTCTTTCAACCCACGCCAGGACCTCGATGTCTTTCTTGCACTGAGGGGCCCAAAACTGGACGCAGCTCTCAAGGTGCAGCCTCACCAGAGCTGAGCACAGAAGTAGAATCACTGCCCTGCTCCTGCTGGCAACGCTGCATCTGATGCAGGCCAGGCTGCCATTGGCCTTCTTGGCCACCCACGCACACTGCTGGCTCCTGTTCAGCCGAGCACCAATCAGCCCCCCAGCTCCATTTCCTCACCGCAGTCTTCCAGCCATCATCCCCAAGCCTGCAGCGTCGCCTGGGGTTGTTGTGGCCAAAGCGCAGGAGCCGGCACTTGGCCTTGTTGAACCTCACCCCATTGGCTTCAGCCCAGCCATCCAGCCTGCCCAGATCCCTCTGCAGGGCCTCGCTGCCCCCAGGCAGATGCAGATCCGCACTTCCAGCCGACTTGGTGCCACCCGCAGACTTCCTAGGGTGCACTCAGTGCCCTCAGCCAGGTCTCCAAGAAAGACATGCAAGAGGACTGACCCAGCACCGAGCCCTGGGGATACCACTGGTTGCCAGCTGGATTTGGCTCCCTTCACCACCCCGCTCTGGGCCCGGCCCTCCAGCCAGTTCCTTACCCAGCCAAGAGGGCACCTGTCCAAGCCACAGGCAGCCAGCTTCTGCAGGAGCTTTGCGCTTTGCCATGCTGAACCTCACCGGGTTCACCCGGGCCTCCTTTCCAGCTCCTCGAGGTCCCTCTGAATGGCATCCCTTCCTCCCACCGTGCCGACCGCAGCTGGGTGTCGTCAGCAAATGGCTGAGGCTGCACTCGATTCCGTCATCGCTGTCGTGATGAAGACGTGGCAGAGCAGCGCTCCCAAGGCACAGCCCTGGGGGACGCCGCTCGTCACCGGCCTCCGCCTGGACTCACAGCCACTGATCACCACCCTCTGTCTGCGGCCTTTCAACCAGTTCCTTATCCATGGGTGAGCGGTCACCCATCAAATCCACATCCCTCCGATCTGGAGACAAGGATGTGGTGGGGGACCGCGTCCAAGGCCTCACTCAAGTCCAGCTCAATGACCTCACTCGCCTTTCCCTCGTCCACCGACGCCGTCACTCCAGCACTGAAGCCACCAGGTTGCCCAAGCCTGACTTCCCCTGGTGAAGCCGTGCCGGCTGTCTCGGATCACACGCCATTCCTCGTGTGGTCAAGCAGGTCATCCAGGAGGGTCTGGGCTGTGATCCCCCAGGCACAGAGGTGGGACTCACCGACCTGCCGTCCCCCAGGTCCTCCTTGATCCCTTTCTTGTCCGTGGCAGTGACCAGACCCTTCCTGCAGTCATCCGGGACCTCACCTGACAGCCACGACTTCTCAGATAGGATGGAGAGAGGCTCAGCGACCGCCTCAGCCAGCTTCTCCAGAGCCCTGGGATGCAGCCGTCCGGCCCATAGGCTTGTACAAATTCAGTCTCATGAGGCAGTCAGGGATGTGCTGTGCCCTTACAGGGGGGGATTTACTGCCCCACTCCACGTGTTTGTGGCTGTATGGAGGTGTGCGTTTCTCCTGCTGTAACAGAGATGGAGGGGATGGTGCTGACTGGGGAGACAGTGACTGGAGGGCAGCCATTCCCCATCCCAACATTGCCACCCAGTGCTGACTGAGGAGGGCAGGGGACATCGGAGGGGAGGGATGGGGCCGGTGGGGGCAGCGCTGGGACACGGCCCTCTGTGCTGCCCCGCAGGTGGGCACTGGGCTTTGGGGGGGTTTAGTGCTGCGTGAATGACTGCAAGCGGAGGCGTAGGAAAGTGAACATAAAACCTTTAATAACTTAATGCAAGGTAACCTAATTGAACATCGTGTCAGATAATGGAGCAGTCCGAGATGACGTCGGTGGACAGCCCAGGTTTGGAGGGGCAGCGCTGGGGCCGGTGCCGGTGCCCCTGGAGCACCGCCGCTGCTCTCTGTGCCGCAGGGGCCGGCGAGGAGCCCGGGGCTGCAGGGAGCCTCATTTGCGGGCCGTGGCCGCGCCTCAGCTGCGCCTTCTTTGCGGGCCGCTTTCCGCAGCCGCTCCCGCTGAGGCTGAGCCCGGCCGGCCTCGCCTAGCGCCGCCGTTTCTGCCGCGGAGCGTCCTGGCCCGGGGGCAGCTTCCTCTTCCCGGCCGGGACGCTGTCCTTGCGCTGCTCGCGCCCTCTGCTCCCGCCTTTCCTGGCGCTGCGGGCGGGCGCCGGGCACTCGGCCGGCTCGGTGCCACCCTGGCGGCGGCTGTCCGGCACGCGGCAGGAGGTGCGGCCGGGCGGCAGCGCCAGGCGGGCGAGAAGCACCCGGGGCTGCCTCTGCTTCGCCTCCTCCATCAGCCGTGCGGTCTGGGCCGATGGAGGCACGCGAGCGTCCAGGGGCGTCGGCAGCGCCAGGCGGCTGAGAAGCACCCGGGGCTGCCTCTGCCGCGCCTCCTCCATCAGGTGCCCGCGGAGCCGCGACTCAGAGGATGCCGGCGGCGCTGAGAACGGCTCCCCGAGGGGCCCGGCGACAGCCTGCGCCTCTCTGCCGAGCTGCCTGCCGCTCGAGGGAAGGTCGGGGGCCGCTCCGATGGCAGGAGAGGTGCTGAGGCTGCTGGGGACGGCTGGCAGCTGCGGCTGGGGGACCTCCGGGCAACTCGACGCTTCTGGAAAAGCAAAACCCCCCCAGAACGATGACGGCAGCCTTCCCACAGCCACTCGGGGCGGACATCCGCCCGCCGCCGCTGCGGCCCCTGCACTCACCAGCCATCCAGGTGAGCAGACTGTCGATGTCCTTCTCGTCCCCTGGAACGGCTGAGCTGGGGGTCCCTTCTGGAGAAGGAAGGAAATCCCCAAGGGTCAGGGCCAGCTTTCCCACAGCCCCTCGGTGCAGACATCCCCGCCTGCTCTGCAGCCCCTCAACTCACCGTTGCTGAGCCACGCCAGCACATCATCGATCTCCGAGGTGTCGACCGGGATGCCTGCGTTGGATGTCAGTTCTGGGAAGAGCAAGAAGATCCCCACAGGGGCGATGCCAGCTTTCCCACCCCCCGTCGGCGCGGACGCCCACCCGCCCCCTCTGCAGACCACAGACTCACCGCTGATCCACGGGAGCAGATCAGCAACGTCCTCCGCCACGTCTGCGCTCGCTGTCGCCGCTGGAAAAGCAAGAACGTCCCCAGTGAGGCAACGCCAGCCTTCCCACAGCCGCCCGGTGCGGACAGCCTGCCGCCCGCCCTGCAGCCCCCAAACTCACCACCTGAGTCCAGCGCCGCGCTGCTGCGGCCGAGCGGAGCCGCGGTGGGTTGGGGGCACGCGTCGGTGGGCGCTGGGTGCCCCTGGCCCTCCGTGAGCACCACGGCATCTGCAAAGGGCCCCGCCGCCTGCTGCCAGCTGGTGGGCAGGGTGCAGGGCGCGGGGAGCCCCTGCTGCTGCGCTGGAGGTGCTGGCGGAAGGACGCGGCGATGGGGGTCCTGCAGCGGGCAGCCGCCTGCGGGCTGCGGGGGCTGCGCGTGGAACACGGCCCCAGGCCACAGCCCCATCGGCTGCGGGGGCTGCGGTGTCCCTGCCTGCAGGGGATGTCCCCAGCGGTGGGCAGGGGCCGCGGGGGGAGCCGTCCCTGGGTGCAGCCCCCAAGGTGGGAGCTGACACACAGATGGAGGCGGCCCCCCGGGTGGGAGCTGCGCTCCCTGTCCCCAGACACGGGGCACCCCAGGCCAGACCTGAGGCACCACGTAGGTGACAACGGGGACGTAGAGGGGTTGCAGTGCCACCAGCACTGCTGCGTTGCCAAAGGTGGACTGCATTGCAGCAGGCCGGTGGTGGCACAAACAATCCAAAGAAAGCGGCGTCGGGTGTCGGAAGCACCGTCAGCGTCCGTGAAGGGAGTCTCTCTGTGGGGAAATGCCCAAATGGGCGCTGGGTGAGATGTGGGGCACTGGGAGCAGCCGGAGGGCCGCAGTGCCGGGAGCAGAGCAGCCTGCTGCCTTACCTGCCAAGGGAGCTCGAGAGTGGCGGCGGGGGGTTCCGTGACCGCTGAGCTCAGCCCCTCTCCCTGAGCTCACAAGAACTCTCTGTGACACTGTCACAGCACGGCTCTGCGCCTGCCCCGTCCCCAGCACTTGCTGTGGCTGCTCGCTGTGGCCTTCCGTTGTCTCAGTGGAGATGATAAACATGATGGAAATGAACTTTTTTTGTGTCCGGGTGGCGATGGGACCAAGGGAATGGTTTTAACGTGAAGGGGGGGATTGGGATTCGAGGTCAGGGAAGTTCATCCCAGAGGGAGCTGAGGCCCTGGCACTGCTGCCCACAGCGGCCGTGGGCGCCCCATCCCTGCGGGTGCACCCGACTCAGCTCCCATTGCAGGGAATGGAGACGAAGGCAGGGACGTGGCTGATGGCACTCTGACTCCCGGTGGCATCGCAGGGCTGCGGTGCTTGGACTCTGAAAGCCACCAAACTCGCACTGCTGGCTGCCTCCCTTCACACATCCGCCTGTCACAAAGCACAGGGGCTGGAAGGGAGCTCTGGAGATGCCCGCAGTACAACCTGCCCCCAGAGCAGCTTCCCTGCAGCGCTGGCACAGGAGAGTCTGCCTTGAGCTGGGAGCCCAGCACTCACCCAGTGCTCCACACTTGCCCAGTGCTTTCTGCGGCCCTCAACAGCTTCCCAGGGCCACCAGTCCTGCCCTGGGCCCCCCCACCAACACACCCGATGCTCAGTACGTGACCATCTCCTTCCCCAGGCACAGAACGAGGCGACGGGGGGCCGCGCCCGGGATCCCCCCGAGCCTCCTCTCCTGCAGGCTGAGCCGCCCCAGCTCCCCCGGAATCCCACGCCGAGCATTTCCCACGCGGCGCTGAGGAGGGGAGGGGATTCGGGGGGACGAACGGGGCCGGCGGCTGCAGTCCTACGACACGGCCGTTTGCGCCGCCCCGTCCTCACCCAGAGGCGGGCACGGAGACGGGTTGGGAAATCGGAGCTGCAGAACGGACGGCAGGCAGAAGCGGTGAGCAACGAACGCTCAACGTTTAATCGTTTAACACACAGAGCGACAAACAGCGCCCGGCGGCCCCGAGGCGCGGAGCGGGCGGCGGCGAGGACTCGGAGCAGCGCAGCGCCGCTCTCCCCGCACGGAGCCCCTCGGCCGCGGCCGCCATTGACGGAGAGCCCGCGCTCGGCCCCGCCTCCCCCGTTCTCCCATTGGTCGGTCCGCCGAACGGGGCGGGCGCTCCGCGCGGGGTCCTTTCCGTGCGCGGTCGCGCCGTCATTGCGTCATCAGCGCGCGTCCCGCATGGCCCCGGCCCGGCTGCCCGCGGCGCTGCCCCGCGTCATGCGCCTGCTCCGCTTCCAGCGTCCCGGGGCGGCCGGGCCCCGGCTGGGGCTGCAGGAGGACGAGGGCCGGGACGTGGTGGCCTGTGCCGACCGTTCTGCAGGGTCTTCGTTTTCTTAGGCGGATAATAGGAGGATGCAGGAGCTGAGGGGCGATGGGAGGGAGGGGAGCGTCCTGCCGTGCCGCCGGCAGCCTGGGGTCCGCGTGCTGTGGGTGCCGGCACGAAACTCCTCCATCCGTCAGCACAGGAGCTGCGGTTCAGGCTGCAGCGGCAGGAACTCGGCGCAGCCCTGCAGAGAGCGGTCCGGCAGCTGGAGAAGAAGATGACAGCCGTGGAGCGTGAGAGCCTCAGCGGTGTCTGCAGCCTGCGAGGAGCCGAGCGGGGCTGGGAAGAGGAGAGCGTGCGAGTCCTGGGCAGGGATGCAGAATGGCGGCGTCAGCGGCAAGACCGGCTGCATCCTCCTCCGCTCCTGACGCCGTGCGCTGGTTTCCTTTGAGAAGCGCCCCAATGTCACCTCTGTGGGGTTCCGCAGGACACACAGACATGGGGTGAGTTTAGGTTGGATCTCAGGAAACACGTCTTTAGAGAAAGGGTTGTGAAGCACTGGAATTTGCTCCTCAGGGCGGTGGTTGAGTCACCATCCCTGGGTGTGTTTAAAAACCGTTTGGATGTGGTGCTCAGGGACGTGATTTAGAGGAGGTTGTTAGAGTGAGGGTAGGATGGTCAGGTCGCGGTTGGACTCGGTGGTCTTTAAGGTCTTTTCCAGCCTGATTCTATGATTCTGTAGGGACGCTGTGTGTTGAACTGCTGTTTATTGCAGAGCACCAGCACAAGGCAGGACTGGAGACTGGGAAAACGGGGATGGTGAGGGCAGTGTGTGGCTGTCGGCTCCTCGGGTGGTACCAGCACACATCGCACACAATCACAGAATGGCTTGGGTTGGATGGACCTCAAGGATCATCAATCTCCAACCCCCTGCCAGGCGGGGCCCCCAACGTCCCCATTTAATACCAGACCGGGCCGCCCAGAGCCCCATCCAACCTGCCGCGTTCTGCCCCTCCCGGGATCTGCCCCTTATGGGCGGGCATGGAATACTTTGGACCCGGAGTCCCTCCCCGCTGCGGGGCGTTGGCTCCGCGTCGCGGCCCGGCCCGGCAGAGCTCCGTTCCGCGCTGCAGAGCCGCTTCCCGTGCTGTCGGTGAGTGACCCCGCCGGAACGCGTGGGGCCGCCGGGCCCGGAGGACGTGGGATGGGGATGGGGATGGGGATGGGGATGGGGATGGGGATGGGGATGGGGATGGGGATGGGGAGGAACGCGGCACGCGGAGCTGCGGTGTCCCGGTCCGGCCGCGCCGCCCCGCTGAACGCAGCCGGTTCTCAGCCGCACCTCCGCGTTGTGCCGCTGCTGCGGTTTTGCGTTGCGGAGGCGTTTGCCCTGAGCGCGGCTTGACCTTTCCTTCCCTGTGTTTGGCTTCTTTCTGCCGGCTCCTTTGCGCTCAGAACGCTTCTGCCTCCCTCCCTTTTTGACCTTTCTTTTGTGCTGCTCGTTTAACAGCCCTGCTTCCGCATAGAGAGCGACCGAACGATCAAACCGCATCAGAAAAACATCTGTCAGGTGCAAAGCCATTACTTAGTGCCCAAAACAAATATTAAGACAATCTGGTTGGCTTTGCATTTCTGCCAAGGACTCGAGAAGGGCGGAAGCTTTATTTTTGTGATGCCGTCGTAGGTTGCCCAGAGATCCACAATTCCATGAAGGAGAGAACAAGTCGAGTGCTGAGGAGCGCCTGTGTGGCAACGCCGTGCTGAGCTTGCTTGGCAGGGCAGCGCACTGTGATGATGTTCCAGATGTGTAAGAGTCACATGCAGGGCGAGCACAGGCACTGCTGCTCTTGCACAAGGGCTGGGCTCACTGACAGCAGCACAGGAGCGGCAGTCTGCTGCTTGTAACCTCAGCCAGGCTGTCACTCTAGGAATAAAAAAGGCATTTCTTACGCCCTGCTGCCTTGATCTGCATCCCTCTCTCACGCAGAGCTGCTGTCGTGCTGCGAGGCAGCCCTTGGTGGTTCAGTGCGAAGCAGTGTGTGTTTGTGGGCATTCTGTAGTGCTGTTCAGGTGTTGCTTTCAGATTGGGAAATCATGTGTTTATTGCTGTGCCTTACAGTCACAGTCACTTAACCAGCACCACGAAATGGCAGGGGTGGCACCTTCTAAGAGCTGCTTGCTAGAAAACTGATGCTCTCTCTGGTTTTTATTGCAGTTGCCAGCAGCTGGTGGACCTGAACAATAAGAGATTGACCAAGCACTTGAGCGATGGTGAGTGTGCCTGTTTGCTGTGCCATGCTGTGCCAGGCATTTGCCCTGATCAGATAATTGTAGGGAGTGTGGGTAGGGCAGGAAGAGCACTTTCTTTTTATGAGTGGTAAATTTGTAACTTCTTTCTGTTTCTTCCTATAGAGGACAATGCCCCACACGTATCTGCTTTTCCTGCTTGAGAGTTAATAAAAAATCCAACTGAATGTTAGCTCATAGAGGAAGTATTTTTCCAGATCAACTCTCTGGGCATGCTGCTCCCTCCTGGTCCAACCCACGGGGTTCCACCCATGCAGTGGTTATTCCTGTGCCTGTTTTCCAAAGCCCAGGCTTCGTGAAGGTCAGCACTGTTTTGCTGTTGATCTTTGTTGGAACAGAGGTGGATCGTAGGAGGCAGTGTGATCCCACAGAGGTGGCACTGAGCAGGAGGCAGGAGAAACCCGTTCGTGGATGGCCGTTTTGAGCCAAACGCAGCACGTCGTGTGTGTTGTGGAAGCACTGCATGGCTGATGTTGGAGGGGACCTCTGGTCCATCTGGTCTAGCCCTGCTGCAACAAAGCTACCAGAACTGGTGCCCAGGACCACGTCCAGATGGGTTTGGAGATCTCCAAGAGGAGAGGCTGCAGCCTCTCTGGGTGCCTGTGCCAGTGCTGCTGCTTACAGTGCAGGAGTGCTCCTGATGTTTGGTGGCAGCCTCTGGTCCTGGCACTGGGCTCCATGGGATGCAGCCTGGCTCCGTCCTCTCTGCCCTTGCAGGATTGATGGCTGTGGCTGGGATCCCCCTGAGCTGCCCTTCTCCAGGCTGAGCAGCCCCCTCTCTTTCAGCCTCTTGTCCTAGAAGAGGTGTTCCAGTCCCTTCACCATCTTGGTAGCTCTCCATTGGACTCTTTGCAGTATGTCCAGCTGTCTCTTGGACTGGGAGCCCAGACCTGGACTCTGTTCTCCAGGTGCAGCCTCACCAGTGCCGAGCAGAGCAAAAGTAATGGTGCAGAATGATAGTCCTTACCTGGTACAAGTCAGGAGTAGGGCTGTGATGGGAGCACACTGTGATTGACGTGGAGAACTGCTAGGAAGAAGGCCTGGTGGGCCTGAACACAGATGCCAGATGGTCCAGCTATTGTTTCACTGGAAACCAGATCCTCCATGGGCAGCGATGTGGAGAAATGTTCTCTTTGTAGTTGTGCCCCTGTGGCTTCTTTCTGATGTACCTGAGAAGTCCCACTAGAACAGGCTGCTGTGTGAGACAGAAGTGAGAGAGAAGCATCGCTTGTGTGGGTGGAGTTTTATCATCTCTGTGTTCACCTTTTTATTTTTATTTTTTATTTATATTTTTCCAATTCAACTCTACGTCTGCATCGGTGCCAGTCTGCCTTTGCTAAATCCTTTTCTTGTGGCCTTAGGCAACAATCAAGGGGGTCTCAAGTTTCAGCCCTGAGCAAGAAGCGCAGGCACTCAGGAAGGCCATGAAGGGCTTTGGTAAGTTGATCTCCCTCCACAGATCAACTTTATTTTTTCCCCAGCACTGGGAATGGCTGCTCTGGTGGTTTGTTAGAGGGAAGCGTAGCTGCTTGCATTGCTCCACTGCACAGCTGCCCTAAAAATCATTGGGCAGTGGAAACAGAAGTGCCCTTCATGCCCTGAAATGCAGCTGCTCTGGTGGTGTTGGTCCCGGCAGCTTTGTGTGCACAGATGGAGGCCTGGGGCTGCTGAGAGCCGGCTGTGTGAGGGACAGGAGGTGGCACAAGAGCAGAGGGCACTTCTGATTCTTGTGCAAGCAGCTGACCAGCTGCCATTTGTTTCTTGCAGGCACGGATGAAGATGCCATCATCGACATCTTGACCAAACTCAATGTTTCCCAGCGTCAGCAAGTTCTGATCACCTACAAGAGCACTATTGGCAGGGTAGGTGCTCTGCAGAGATGTGAACGTGGTTGTGTCACTTGGTGAAAAGTGGAAAATGACCCAATTCCCACAAGAGAAAGGTCAGCAGAGCCTTTACCTGACCAAGGCTGTTTTGTTCCTGTTCAGTTCAGAGCAGTTGTTGATGCAAGGAGGGTTGGAGCCTGAAGAGAAGTGCTGCACAGCTCAGTTCCTTCTGTCCTTGAAGGCCGTGCCTTCTTCCAACTGCTTTCTCCTCTCTTGGCCTTCTAGGATTTGATCGATGACTTGAAGTCGGAGCTGAGTGGGAATTTTGAGAGGGTGATCATTGGGATGATGACTCCCACCACCATGTATGACGTGCATGAACTAAAGAGGGCTGTGAAGGTTTGGAAGTCTTCCTTTTGTATTGCTTAAGTTCTGGCCAAGGACTCGCTGCTTTGTTATGTATGACTTCTCATTTATTACTACCTCTTAAAGATACCAGGCTGCACGTCACGAGCAGTTGCTGGTATCTGAAATCTTGCCTTGGCGATTCCCTAGGGAGCAGGAACAGATGAAGGCTGCCTGATTGAAATTCTGGCTTCTCGCACCAATGAAGAGATTCGTCGCATCAATGAGAACTACAAGCTTCGTAAGTCGAGCAAAAGGCCAGGCCTTGTCCTGCTGTCTGCCATCAGTGTGTGTGTGCAGGCAGATGTGAAGGAAGGAGTCTGTGTGACCAACTGGCCAACCTGGGTGTTGCTGTTTGTCCAAAGAGAAGCTAGATTGGAATTTCACCAGCAGCTGAACTGGTGGAGCTGACATGGGGAGGAGCATTCTGTCTGTCAGCGGGACGTGTGGCTCTCTTGTCAGTTTCTTGCTGTCTGTGCTTCTTAATTGGAGGCTGCAGCACTGATGATGATGGCTGGAGCGCTGCAGTGATGCTGAGAGCCCTGGCAGAGTTCTGCACTTAGCTAGCTTACAGCTGGTAAATGTTGTGGGCAGCAGCCAGGTGGTGGCCCTGCTCCTAACGGATGCTGTGTGTGTTCTTGCTAGAATATGGCTGCTCCCTTGAGGATGACATCGTGTCTGACACATCTTCCACGTTTCGAAGGGTCCTCGTGTCCCTCGCAACGGTGAGCCACGCTGAGGGGAGAAGGGGCTGAATGTTCAGAGCTGTGGGCACGGCTCTGCACTCAGTGGTGAGGAGCTCCAGGCTGGTTTTTTCTCACCCTGTGTGTCCCATGGCTGCTCCTCAAGCCCAGCTTCTCCAGGGAGGGGACTCTGACTCTGGGTGTGCATGAGTGCTGTGGGCTCTTCTTAAATGCCCCAGTAAAGTGGGTTGCTGCTCGTTTCAGAAGAAAGCCCGAAGCACACCTGAGCTGTGTTTCATTTGTGAGCTGTGTTCCCTTTGAAGGACTCCATTATCCATCTCCAGCAGCTGTTCCTGAATGGGGAATTCCCAGGAGTTGCTTCCAGTAGATGCTCTGGTGAACGGAGTCTTCTATCCTTGTGTCTTTGCAGGGAAACAGAGATGAAGGCAGGTATGTGGATGAAGGCCTTGCTCACCAAGATGCTCAGGTGTGTACTAATGTGCTTCCCAATCTATTCTTGTGCATGTGGTGTGTGGTGAAGAGAAGCCAACCTGTGACATAGGAATAATGGTTCTAGCCTTGTTTGCAAGTCTCTAATGAGAGATCTCTAGGCAGGCTGGTTACTTGGCAGGGGCAGTGACATTTTGGTTGTGGGTTGCCATGCCTGGTTGGTGCTGGTTGGAAAACCCCTGTGATCTGGACAAGTACAGACCAGCAGTGCTCTAGCTGCAGGAATTCAAGATCTCCTGTACTTCAGTCTTCTCCATGAGCCTTACTTTGTCACCCATAATGTCTTTAAGTGCCTGTACGAAGCGGGGGAGAAGAAATGGGGAACAGATGAGGTGCAGTTTATATCCATCCTCTGTACACGGAACAGGTATCACCTGCTGAGAGGTAGGACCCCTGCACAGCGTCCTGGCTTTTCCTTTCCTTCCTCGTTTGTGTGATGCTCTTGTAGTAGCTCCATAGCTGTTCAGTAGCTGTGAACTGCTCTGAGGCAGCAGGTGTCCTGCAGAGAGCCCCAGTGCATCCATTCCATTCGGGCTGCTTTATTCCCTCCTGAGACTGAAAGGGGCTTCAGAAACCTCAGTACAACTGGCTGCTGCTCCAGCATGGAAAGCAGAGATCATGAGGTGTGACTGCCATTGGGGCAGGGGGGAGAGAAGCTAAGAAACTTGATTGGCAGCACAAAGCAGCAGGTCTTGAAAATGGTAACAGCTGTGGTAGGCAATTAGCAAGTCTGTTAGCAATGAAAATGAATTATTTCTGTGGGATGATTCTGGTTTAGCTGACAGTGCTGCAGGAATCGTACAGTGTTCATGCATCACATGAGGAGCTTGTTGTTGTAAAGAAGTCCTTTGAATCTCTCTGACTTTCTGCCGTGGACTCTTCCTCCCAGTTTTTGATCTGTACAGAGGCATTGCTAACAAGGACATAACAGACAGCATTAAATCTGAGATGTCAGGAGACCTGGAAGATGCTTTGCTGGCTGTGGGTGAGTGCTCTGCTTTTAAACGTTGTCCACAAAGGAATGAAATGATGAGAGGTGCTGTGAGTTCCCTTGAGTGACTGTTATGAGCAGGTTTGTCTTTGTTTATGGGCACAAAGCCAGGCTGGGTGGGACGTGGAGCACCCTGTGTTGGAGGTGTCCCTGCCTACTGCAGGGGGTTGGAACTCGATGATCTTAGGGGTCCCTTCCAAGCCAAACCATTCTATGATTCTGTGCTTTACAGACCCAGTCAGGTGAGAAAGCTTTGTGCCTTATGGCACGGTGTGCTTGGCCAAAGGGAGCTTTGACAGCAGAGGTTTGCTGTCAGGAGGCATGAAAGCCTTCGTGCAAATCCTGCAGGCACAGAGACAGCAGCTCACAGCACATCACTGTGGATGCCTGCACTGCAGCTGCTGTTTGTTAACCTGGAGTTGCATCTTGGCAGAAGAAACACCTGCACCCAGAAGGTGCTGCATTGGTGTGGAAAACCTCCTGCTGGCCTTAATTCTCTTGTTAATGCTCTTAATTGTCTCTCTTGTCTCTCCTCCAGTCAAGTGCATGCGAAACAAGCCTGCATACTTTGCTGAACGGCTGTATAAATCCATGAAGGTAAACAGATTGTGGAGTGAGATTGCTTGCTTCTTTCTTGCATTTTCGTGCTGGAGTCAGCAGCATCATGGCAGTCGAGATGGAAGCTGCAGCCAGCCAGGAAACTGGCTTTTCTAGGAAAGCTCAGGCTTTTCTGCACATCAGGGTAACAGTCATACCCAGGAGCAAGCTGCTAACGGGTCACAAAAAGGCTCTGATTAAGAGCAGCTCCTGCACAGGATGGGCTCTGAGCCCTTTGTGTCTGCAGGTGATTCTCCAGCAGTTCTGTGTCGGCTGCACGTGGCTGCTTTGCTTTCCAGGGCTTGGGAACAGATGACAGCACTCTGATCAGAGTGATGGTGTCCCGCTCCGAAATTGATATGCTGCACATCAGAAGGGAATTCCTGACCATGTATGGGAAGTCTCTCCACTCCTTCATCAAGGTAAACTTGTCCATGTTTGATACAAACGGTGGGATTTTCTGAGTGCCTTTAAGGAGGTGATTCCCCCCCCAACACCTGTTGGGTATTTTAGAGCAGCTGAGATGAGGCAGACATTACAAAAACGTGCTGAAAGTGTTCCTGAATGCTCTTAAATTGTCTAGAGGATAAAAACACTGCAAAGAAAAATGTGCCTTAAGAACAGTTTGACTTTGGTAGAACTTGAAAATCATTCATATTCCTTTTTTTCTTTTCTCAGTAACTCAGTTCGCTCCGGCCTTCTCTGCTCCTCTCCTCTACTTTTTTTTCTGCGCTCTTCTCCCTCTTTCCTTCCTTCCTTCTTCCATCTGCCCTTCCTTCTTTTGCTGTTCCCTCTGTTCTCCCCCCCTCTTTCTCTTATCCTTTTTCAATCTGCTCTTCTTACCTGTAACCCCTCTTCTGTTCTGCCCTTCCTGCTCTGCTCTCATTCATCACTCTTGTGTTCTTCCCCCTTACAAGCTCTTCTCTTCCCTCTTTTCTTTGTTCTGCTCCCTCTCCTCTCCTTCTCTCTCTTCCTCTTTATTCTCCCTGCTCCTCTCTCTCTCCTCCTTCCCCTTTTTTCTTCTCATTTCTTCACCTTTATGTTCCCAGGGAGATTGCTCAGGAGACTACAGGAAGGTTCTGCTGAAGCTCTGTGGCGGCGAGGATTGAAGGATTCCTGGCGTACGTCCTGTGCTGTGGGAAGGAGGGGATCATAAGGATTTCTCTCAATTGGTTTTGTTTTTTTTTCCTCTCATTAATTGCCGAGTAGTGACTTTGATTAATTAATGCTCTGGTTGGGTGATGGCAGTTCCATTTTACCCTTAACTTCTGCACTTTTGCTTATAACACCCCTGTGCATCTAACTGAGCTCTAAAGCCTTGTTTAAACAGAATGCTTTAACCAAATCTATGCAAGCTTTGTTATTTCCTTGCTGTCCCTCTGCGTTTACCAGTCAAATCCTGTCAAAATCCTGTCAAATGAAGCAAATTTGGACATGGAATGTAGGAATTTGCAGAGGGAAGAATTAACTTTGTCATTATATGGAGAGAATGCAGCCAGGCTTCAGCTTTTGGAAGATAATTAAAAAAAAAATAATCAAATTTGATGAAATGGTCTTTTCCAACCTAAATGATTCTGGGGTCGCCAAATGCAATGCCAGGCCATTCCCACCATGCCCACTAACTGCGTCCATCAGTGGTTCTTGCAAAGCTCCAACTTGTCAGCTTGCTCTCTGAGTGTGGAACAAAACCAGCCGTGCTGGACTTCGTGTGCTTGTTGCCTGTGGGCCTGGAGGTGGGGAAGCCGCCCCTGGTGCCTGCAGAAGGAACAGCAGCGCTGTGCCTGGTCACAGATCAGCCTCACAGCCTTGGTCTGCCTGCCTTGACTGTGGCAGTGTAAGCCATCAGGTTTGTGTGTCAAGCCTTTGCCCTCAGTTAATTGCTGTCACTGGAAGGGTTCCTACGAAGGAATGAGTCTCATCAGCGCTGCCTGATGTACTGAGCTGCTCTGGGGTCACCAAATGTGCCAGCACCTCCTGCAGGGACTTCTGGATGACGCTGCCCTTAGAAACTCTGCTTTTGGTGCCTTTGTGTGATGTGAAATTCCCTACCGACCTCTGAAATAAATTTTTCCCCCAAGCTTAGCTCCCGTCTGCTAAGCTGTGAACGCTGCAGAACGTGGTTCTTGTTTGCTTTTGCAAAGTGTGACTGTTGGTGAATAACGCGGTGCATCGCAGACCGCCTGCTGCCCTCTGCGGTGCTCAGGAGCTTTTCTGAGCTGGGCTGCAGCCCCACGGCACAGCCTCGCATCTGGTGACGGACTGAAGCTGGAGGATCCTGGCAGCAGAGGACGCTGCTGCCCCGTAGGATGACTCGGAGCTCCACCAACCTCATTGCTGGTGAGGAGGCAGAGGTGCCCCCAAGCGATGAATGCAGGCCACCCAACCTCACACCTCGTGTGGTTCACCAGGAAGAAAGGTGGGCGCGGGTAATACTGCATCAAAAGTGACTGCAGAGCTCTCGTAGTCCAGGGTGTGGGGGCCCAGGTGTTGCTGTGGAATGGGTGTGAAAGGAGGGCGCTGGGGGTGCGTGCCAGTCCTTGGCTGCAGGATTGGTGCTCATGGCAGCGCCTTGGGTTCTGTGGCTGTGGGACTGGCTGTCCCTTCCTCCTCCTGCCATGGTGGGGGCTGCAGTACCCCGATGTGTCACCTGGCTGCCCCCAGCATGGTGGGGCTGAGGAGAGGGCTGAAGTGCAGCTAGGTGAGGGGAAGTCAGCTTTGGGGGAGGGGGGGGGGAGGCTGCCAGGGGTTCTGTCTGCAGCCTGGAGCAGGGACAGCACAGGCATAAGATGGACAGGTAGGGGCAGGGATAGGGATAGAGCAGGGACAGGGGCAAAGAAGCAGGGCCGGGATAAGGACAAGGATTCGGCAGGGGCAGGATGGGCAGAAAAGGGGCAGGACCGGATTGCAGCTACTGCAAGAGATTTGAGTATGGAGGGAGGACAGGAAGGGACTCTGAGCATCCCGAGATGGGCAATGAGCAGGAACAGAGGAGGGATGGAAGGGGTAACAGGAAGGGATGGGATACGGCACGAGGACTGCAGTGAGCTCACACAGGAGCAGCCCTGGAAGGGCGCAGAGGTGCTGTGGGTGTGTGGGGAGGGGAGGCTGAGAGCAGGGTGCTGAGGGGGTGGGTCAGTTCCAGAATCCAGGTCTGGGGGAAGGTGCAGATGTGCTTTGTGTGTGTGGAAACGGGCCAGGAGGGCTTTCTCCATCCCCTTCCCAGCAATGGAGGTGATGTGGTTCCCTGGGTCCTCCCTCAGTTCCTGTTCCCAGAGGCACACGAGGGCGCCAGTTCGTATCCTGCGTCCCACTGCTCCAGGCCGTGTCCCGGAGCCCCCTGTGTGCCCACTGCTTCCTGGCTCAGGATGGCCTCAGCAGCATCCATTCTCCTGCCTCCTTTCCCCAGCAGATCCCATCTGGGACAGACGGAAGAGATGCTGTGGAACACGAGTGGTTGAGGGCGTGGGCTCATCTCCCCCCCAACATACCAAAGGGGTGAGCGCGCCCCGGCTCCACGCATCGAGTGCTGCACGTGGCTGTGACGCAGGACCTGCAGGGACACAGGGCTATGAGGACGCAGGCCGGACTCTGACCCCGTGACGTGGGGGCAGTGGGGCGGGAGCACCCAGGCCGCTTCCCAGGGCAGGTGCCGCCTTCAGGCCCACGTCAGAGGTGGCCCCACGAGGCGATGGCCCAAAACAGCCCAGCCCTGAGCCGCTGACCCATGCCGCATGAGTGGGGAGAACAAATCCCAGCGCCCAGGCTTGCTGCCAGCCCCCCGAGTCAGGCACCCTGGCTTCCTGTGCCTGGCTGCCCTGGGACCACTGGGCCGTGATTCCTGCTGGGCAAGGGTCAGTGTCCGGCGCACTGACTGTGTCCATTGCACAAAGGATGGAGTAGCTGGGGGGGCACCGAGCACTGTGAAGGGAGGTGGGCACTCACAGCTGTGTGCAGGGTTGTGCAAATACACGGGGATCCCCAGTTGCTCACAGTGCTGGTATGGCATTAATTTGGGGTGGGCTCTTTGAGAGCTAGAGCAGACTGCGGGGAGGGGAGGAGGGGGGGGGTCCAAAAGGAGCCATCACCAGGGGTGGGTGACCCGATGCCGGGGAGAGGTGGGTGTCCTGTGGGATGCTGGTGCCGCGCGTAGTCCCTACACGGGGACCGGAGCGTCACCGCGGTGCCAACCAACAGCTGGCAGAGGGCGGGCGCTGCGCTGAAGCAGAACCCGGCCCTTGTCTGGGGCTGCGCTGGGAGCTGAGCCGGGGCCACGTCGGGCTGCGCCGTGGGCCGCATCCAGGGCCGCGTCAGGTCCGTACCGGGGCGCATCCGGACGCGGCCGGCGCACACGCGGCTCCGCACGGGGCAGCTCCGGGCCCGGCCCGCACGTGGTCTCGTGGCGCGCTGCCCGCCCAAGGACCCGGCGGGTGCGCCGCCGCCGCCGAGCGGAACCGACCAATAGCAGCGCGACCCCGGCCCCGCGGTGCCGAGCTGACCAACGGGAGCTGCGAGCCGGCTGCTGACGTCACGGGAGGGCGGGCGCTGGGTGTCGGCGGGCTATAAAGCCGAACGGGCGGAGGGCAGCCGCTCCAGTGAGAGGCGGAGGGGCGGCGGAGCGGAGCTGAGAGCGGCGTCCCTCGTGCTGCGTCCCGGCCTTCCCGCCCGGCGCTGTCGGTGAGCGGTGCGGCCCTGCGGGGCCTCGCGTGGCGGCGGGACTGGGGCGGGAGGGGAACGGCCGTTGGCGGTGCGCGGGAAGAGCGCTGAGGCCCCGCTGTCCGCCCGCAGGATGTGCCGCCCGCCGCCATGGAGCCCGGCCCGGCCCTGAGCGCTCGCAGCCGCCCGCCCCGCCGTGCAGCCCTATAGCGGCGGCAGCTCCGCGTCCCGCCCGCCGCGCAGCCTATATAATTCCCCGCCGTAATTTATTGTAGCGTCCCCATACCACCCCCCCCCCCCCCGCGCCCTTCCCCGCCCCGCTCACACCCCCTCGTAGCCCGGAGCTTTGGCCATGGAGCTGCCCCTCTCCGAGCCCACCGCTGCCCCGCTCACCCCCTTCCTATGGATGCTGGTGCTGGGCTTCGTCATCGCCTTCGTCCTGGCCTTCTCGGTGGGTGCCAACGACGTGGCCAACTCCTTTGGTACGGCCGTGGGCTCCGGCGTGGTGACGCTGCGGCAGGCCTGCATCCTGGCCAGCATCTTTGAGACGGTGGGCTCCGTGCTGCTGGGGGCCAAAGTCAGCGAAACCATCCGCAAAGGGCTGATCGATGTGGAGATGTACAATGGCAAGCAGGAGCTGCTGATGGCCGGCTCCATCAGCGCCATGTTCGGTGAGTCCCGGTCACGGCGCTGTGACACCCAGGTGCGCCCCGTGCTTCCTCACCCGCCTCCCTTTTGCCTTCCAGGCTCGGCCGTGTGGCAGCTTGTGGCTTCGTTCTTGAAGCTCCCCATCTCGGGTACGCACTGCATCGTTGGAGCGACCATTGGATTCTCGCTGGTGGCCGAAGGGCAGAAAGGCGTCAAGTGGTCCGAGCTGCTAAAAATCGGTGAGCCGGGCGAGGCGATGCTCCAGGAGCAGCGTGCCCACCTTGGTGCGTGGCACCGGCTCCTGGCAGGGCTTCCTTCCCACGGCGGGGCTCCAACAGCACCTCTTTCCTCCTAGTGTTGTCCTGGTTCATCTCGCCCCTCCTTTCCGGCATCATGTCTGCCGTCCTCTTCTTCCTCGTCCGTAGGTTCATTCTCCGCAAGGTAAGGATGGCCCAGCTGTGCTGGCAGGCTGTGGAGCTCCTGCTGCTCGCTGCTTTGTTTGCTGGGCCGCGTGCACTGCAGTGTGTCTGTGTGTCCTTGTGGCTGAGCGATGGGGAGCCTGGGCCCGCTCTTGTCCCGTGAGGTGGGGACCAGGAGATAAGGAGCTTTTGCTTGCCTCTTCCAAAACATCTGGGCTGTTTCAGCAGGGGCAGCTGCAGCTTTGCTGCTGGAGTTGATAAGGTTGGAGCTGCATGCCGTGCTTTTCTGGACTCACGTGAGGCTCTCGTTCTGCAGTGGTAGTTGACAAGTGATGATGGTGGCTTTTTTTGAAGCCGGGAAGAACCAAAATTGTCCCCGGTGCCTGGAAACTGCACTTCCCTCTGCAGGAGAGGCAGCCTGAGCAGCCCACACCTCCTGGCTGTTCTGCTGCAGCTGCTTCCCCACTGCTGCGGGTTTCAGCCTCCCAAAGTCAGGATTCAGGGTGCTGCTTTATGCGTGGTTTGTGGCCGTGTCACTTCGAACTCCCTTCAGCTCCTCTGGTTTCCTTTGGTGTTTGGAGGAGCTGCTGCCCACAGATGTAGGAGCTTTTCCATCCCAAACCACTGGAGTGCAACAGGTCTGGTGTGGGGGCTGTGCTGGGGGCAGCCGCGTGAGGACCCTCTGGTCGTGTGCCATTCTATCCTGGCAGCTGAAAGCTGTGCTCAAAGCTCCACGGCCAAATTGCTCTGTGTTCCTCCCTGCCCTAAACCTTGCCTGGTGGCAGCAGCACCCTGACGGGGCACTGAGACCTCAAGGGAATTCACGGGCTCTGTCTGTGCTGGAAAAGATTTCTGCTGTTTAGGGAGTCTGAAAGTCTGGGGAAAAAAGGGTCTGGCACCCAGAATGTTGGGGGTGCAGCTTTGGAGGTTGTTTTTTGGGGGTGATGAAGCACGCTGATCCTTCGGGTTGGGGGCATTCAGCTGGCTGCCCAGAGCGCCCGGCTCCAGCGTTCTCTATCAGCACTTTGTTCTGCACGTTTCAGTTTAATGACACCCGTGATTTTAGGTCTGGAAGAACTACTTCTGCTCCAAGAGATGTTAAGATCTTATCGCTGTGCTTTCTGCCTGGCAACCCTTTCAAAACGCTCCGGCGTCACTGCTGTGGGAGCAGCCTTGCATAACTGCCCTTTCAGAGCCCTGCTTGCCACCTCCCGCTTCCCGCTGTCCCTCGGTGTTGGCAGCAGTGCTGGGCAGGGCTGGGGTTGGTGCTCCTGCTGCCTCCGGGCGCAGGTCTGCAGGGCAGCGAAGCTGCTTGCAAGCTGAGGGCTCTGTCGTTCTGCCCGAATCAGTGAGAAAGAGGCAAAAGCTTTGAGGAGGGCTTTTCTCCCAAAGCACCCGGTGGGACCAAAAGCCCCACACAGCCGGAGCGCAGGGAGGGAATGCAGGGACCTCCAGCCCAGAGCTGCTGCTGGAGCCGGGCGCCCAGTGAGAGCTGTGCTCTGCAGCTCTGCAGCTCCAAACGTTGTCTTGCAGGCCGACCCCGTCCCCAACGGCCTGCGTGCTCTGCCCGTCTTCTACGCCTGCACCGTGGGGATCAACCTCTTCTCCATCATGTTTACCGGCGCGCCCTGTAAGTACGCACTGCGGTGCTTGAAACTCACTTTGGAAATCCTTGATGAAGCCTCCATTAAATGCCCGATTTACCCCTTTTTGCTTTTCAGGGCTGAATTCTCCTAGAAGGCGGCTGGCCTGTGCCGGTTTCAGAAGGCGGCAGGCTAGCGTGCGCTGAGTTCTGGGCTAGATAGGTGCCTGCCTGAACTAAACCCCACAGAACTTTTCCCTAGAGCTCCAGATAGTGGTGTGTCCCCCACCCCCGAGCCGGGTACCCAGATGTTCCTGGGGCTGCTGTTCTCCCCGTGGCCCTGTAGTGAGGTGTGGGGCCAGAGGCTCTTCCCGCACACCCGGCCCTTAGGAGTGAACTAATTATCCCTGAGGCTTCCTGGCAAGAAGAGGTGGTGTGCTGCAGCTGGCACCTGTGCTGAGAAGAGGAGCTCGTATCGCAGTTTGCAGCCCCTTTGGGAACAGCAGATTGATGTGTTTGTGTTTGGCTGTTGTGTAGGGGGACGGCCGGGCCAGGTGACGCCCGCCAGGCTGGCACACAGAGAGCAGCGCCCACAGAGCCGAGGGCAGGTGGTGCAGGAAAACACACAAATCATAGCTTCCATCAGGCAGAGCTCTCAGCGTGAGCTGTTTTCAGTCTGAGTGGGTTTCCTGTTGTGGAACAGTGGAAGAGGTCATTGGAGGCTGGAGGTGGAGTGACAGGAGGCAGCGTTGGCTTCCGAGGGTTTTGTCTGTAAACAGTGCCTGGAAGGCTTTGGGGGGTGTCTGCTTCCCTGCAGCATCCACAGGAGGAGGAGGAGAAGAGGCAGCAGCGGGGCTGTGGCCTCCAGCTGTCGGCTCTGGGCTCGCAGCGTTGTGCAGCTGCAGTGTTGGTGCAAAGGAGCGGCGTGTTGCTGCCTTCAGCGGGGCCACCTCCTGCTTGCTCTGGGGGCCGCGTGCCAGCCCCCGCCAAAAGGCACTTGAGGAGCGCTTGGATTCCTCCTGCAGGGCAGGCGTTGCAGCAGGAGCTTTGAGTTGGGGTGTGCAGCTGAGAAACCCCCTTCCTGGAGCCGCTGAGGTCCCCGTGTGCCAGGCAGGCAGTGCGGTGCTGCGGCAGCCGTGCCGCTGTTCTCTTTGACATTGCAGCAAGGCAGGGCGCAGGGCTGTGCGGCGGCTGAGAGCGTTCCTGTTGCTGCTCAGGCAGAATGCACACCGGGCACTAATCGGGTTTGGCTGCAGGAGGGAGGGAAAGTGCCTGAACATGTGGAACAGATTAGCTTTCCGTGGGGGAGACCGCGGCCCGGCGGGGCTCTGTGAGATCCAGCTCTTGTTTTCTGTGTGGTCTCCGGGCTGGGGGAGCAGAGTCGGACACTGAGGGGGTCCCCGGGGGTTTCAAGATCCCTTGTTTTATTTCCTAGTGCTGGGCTTTGACAAACTGCCTCTCTGGGGTATCCTCCTCATTTCGGCGGGGAGTGCTGTTGTCTGCGCTCTCGTCGTCTGGTTCTTTGTATGTCCGAGAATGAAGAAGAAAATTGAACGTAAGTACCGGCATTGTGCAGCTCTGCGGGCAGGGCTCCTTTCTGCAGCCAATCTCATTACTGTGGGGCTGTTCTTAGCAGGGATCTGCGGCTTCACGTAGCACTTAAGCTGCTCTGGGTTTGTGCAGCCGAGCTGTCGGCCCCGTGTGCCTCCGGCCAACCCCACAGCATGAGGGGCACCCCAAATTCCTGCTGGGAGCAGCGCCGTGCTGCTGGCTGGCAGCTGGTGGCCCTGCCTGCACTGCAGGCTGCTAACCTTGAATGGCAGCGTTCCTGGGGATCGATGAGGGTTGCGAGACAGAGCTGTGCAGGCTGGTGAAATCCTCCCCCCGGGGCAGAAATACCCATTGAAATACCCAGCAGCAGTCTGTAGCTCTGGCAGCACGGGAGGGCTGCGTGCTCTCGCATGCAGATATAGCATGCAGCCTGCTTCCTCATTTGCAGACCTGTAGGCGAGAGATTAACGAGTGTCCTTGTCAGCTGCTGTAATTGGGGTGTGATTGACAGCTTTATGTCTGCCCTCAGAACCCTTCGAGCTGCTGGAGCTCCACGCAGCTGCAGGGCAGGCTCCCTCCTCTGCCTCGCTGTAGCCTCCTTCCTTCCAGACCATGGGAGCGGCCTGGGCTTCCAGGGCTTGCCTTGGGAAGCAGAGGCGGATGGGGGTGTTTGGGCTCGCAGCTTCGTGATGGAGAGGGGGGACCCCAGGAGGGGGTGGGCTGCCAGCCTGGCACGGATCACCGTGTGGAAGTGGTGATGGCTCACGTTGCGGCTGCGGGGCAGGGCGGCCTGAGGAAGGTTGGTTTGTTGGGAGAGGGATCCGTGCCCAAGGAGTAACCGGCAGAAGCCCGGTGGCGGTGCTCACCACACCCGGTGTGGGTGTGTGGGGATAAAAATAGGAGCTGAGCTGGCTTGTGACGGCCTGGCTGCTGCCTGTTGGACAAGGTATGACTGATGAGCATCGAGGTGGAAGGGGAGCAGCAAAGTTCAGGATTGAGGAGAAGCTGTAAAGCGATCGGTCTGCCATAAATGTAGCGTGGGGGCACGACCCGGGGCAGGTGTGGCTGTGCCAAGGGTTGGGATGTAACGGCAGCCGCCTCTGTCTGCAGGAGAGATAAAATCAAGTCCCTCTGAAAGCCCGCTGATGGAGAAGAGCAGCAGCCTGAAGGAGGAGCACGAGGAGCCCAAGGTGCCCCTGGGCGACGCTCCCTCAGGCGATGCCAAGAGCCCCAGCGCCGAGGCAGGGTCTGCTGTGCCACAGCGGGCGGCCGTGGAAGAGAGGACGGTGTCCTTCAACCTGGGGGATGCAGAGGAGGCCCCCGAGCGGCTCCCGAGCAGCGACCTGAAGGAAACCAACGTGGATGGAGGTGAGCAGCGCTGGGGGCCGCGCTGGGGCTGCATGGCGGCTCCGGTTGGGCGCTCACCGCTTTCTCTTCTGGCAGGAGCCGTTCAGTTGCCCAATGGTAACCTCATGCAGTTCCACCAGCCCGTGGGCCACCACCTGAACTCCAGCGGGCAGTACCAGTACCACACTGTGCACAAGGACTCGGGGCTGTATAAGGAGCTGCTGCATAAACTGCACCTGGCCAAAATGGGGGACTGCATGGGGGATTCGGGGGACAAACCCCTGCGTCGCAACAACAGTTACACATCCTACACCATGGCCATCTGCGGCATGCCCCTGGACTCCCTCCGGGCCAGGGAGGGTGAGGAGATGGAGAAGCTGACGTGGCCCGTGGCAGACACCAAGAAACGGGTCCGCATGGACAGCTACACCAGCTACTGCAACGCGGTGGCCGATGTGCACCCTGCTGCCGACGTGGATCTGAATGCTGCTCAAGTAGAGATGGGCCTCGGGGACAGGAAGGGCAGCAGCAGCTCGCTGGAAGAATGGCAAGACCAGGACAAGCCCGAGGTTTCCCTCCTCTTCCAGTTCCTGCAGATCCTCACGGCCTGCTTTGGCTCTTTTGCTCACGGTGGCAACGATGTCAGGTCAGTAGCAGCAGTGCCGTGGCTGCTCCCGGAGCTCTGAGCTGCGCTCTGGGTTCTGAACCGCTCGCCTTTCTCTTGCAGCAATGCCATCGGCCCCCTGGTTGCGCTCTACCTGGTCTATCAGACAGGGGACGTGGCCACCAAGGTGGCAACCCCCATCTGGCTGCTGCTCTACGGGGGCGTGGGGATCTGCATCGGGCTGTGGGTGTGGGGCCGCAGGGTCATCCAGACCATGGGCAAGGACCTGACTCCTATCACACCATCCAGGTAAGGTGGACCTCTGCTCCTGGGGGCTGTGTGTGCCCAGGGGGGAGAACTGATTCCCTCCGGTGCGGCTCGTGGGCAGTGCCTGCCTGCACACCCACCCTGTTGTGCACAAGGGTTGGTCCCGCCGTGCGCAGGATCCGCACATGCAGAGGGGCTGTGGGCTGGGCTCTGTCTCACCTTCCTTCCTGTTCTCATCCTTGCAGTGGCTTCAGCATCGAGCTGGCATCCGCCCTGACCGTGGTGATCGCCTCCAACGTGGGCCTCCCCATCAGCACGACGCACTGCAAGGTAGGGCCATGGGCTGTGAGCTGAGCGTGGCTCCCTGCGCTCCTGGAGGAGCTGCAGACCTCAAGGCTGGGAGAAGGGCGGGTGGCAGCGGGGCTTTGGGGCAGGGGGGGGAAGGGGACTGCACTGAGCGGTGCCCTCCTTCAGGTGGGCTCGGTGGTGTCGGTGGGGTGGCTGCGCTCCCGGAAAGCGGTGGACTGGCGCCTGTTCCGCAACATCTTCATGGCCTGGTTCGTCACCGTGCCCATCTCGGGCCTCATCAGCGCTGCCATCATGGCCCTCTTCAAGTTTGCTGTGCTGGGAGCGTGAGGTCGCGCTGTGCCTGCTTGCTGCTGCCCCAGGAGGGGGGGAGGAGGGGGGTCACAAACAGTCCCCCCCCCCTCCCAGCCATGGGGCTCCCTCCGTTCCTCTGCGTGTTGTCACCGACGGCTCTTTATGGTTTATTTTTTTAACGTTCCGTGTCTCTGAAGGCAAGCTGAGCGGTGCCGGGCTGTCCCGGTGCTCCCAGCCTAGTAATGACAGGGCCGCTTTATTTTTTTATCCCTGCCCCCCCAGTTGAACCCAGATCCCTGCAGTGACCCCCTGGGGGCTGCAGGCTGTGCTGTGCTCGGCTTTGCCCCCCGCACTGCTGCTACCTCGGACTCAATAAAGGTTTCCTTCGTACGCCAGTGCTGTGCCTCGCTTTGGGGGGGGGGGGTGGCGGGGAGGGACATCCGTCACCCCCTGGGTGTACCTGGGGCTGGGAATGCTGATAAGAGCCTCACGTGTGGGCCCCCCCCCCGTCATGGGATGCGTAGGGTGGGGGGGGCGGTCTTATCAGGGCTCTGCAGCGGTGCTGGGCTGATGGCAGCGGGGGCTGCCGGGGGGGGGTTGGGGGCCTTTGCTGGCGGGGTTCGTGCTCCATGGGGTTGGGGCTGCCCGGGGTCGGGCCTTGACCCCCGGTTAATGATTGCCCGCTGCCTCGGGGGAGGGGGTGGGGGGCGGCCCTCGGGGGAGGGAGGGGGGCGGGGCGCTGGGCCCCTTAAAGCGGAGGGGAGCGGCGGGGGGGGGGGGAGGCGGCGGTGATGGGCAGCGAGAGGGAGCGGGGCACGGCGCTGGGGGGGGGCGACCCCCGGGCACTGCGCAGGGACTGCCAGCATCGGTGGGGCGGGGGGGAAGGCGGGGGTCGGGGGGAGAGTGGGGGGGCGGGGGTGGAGCGGGCGGAATGGGGGCTCCGTGTTTCTCCAACCTCTGTTGGTTAAATCCCGTTTTTCTGCCCCAATAATTCACTATACGGCAAACCCCCGTCCCGCGCCCCGCGCCGCTCCCGTGGGCTCCGTGCCATCCCACCCCCCCGACACACCGCCGGCCCCCCCCAGGATCTTCGTGAACCGCAGCCTGGCGCTGGAGAAGATCAAGTGCTTCGGCTTCGACATGGATTACACCTTGGCCAGTGCGTGGGGCGGGGTGGGGGGGGGCTGAATCGCGCCGGGGGGAGGGGGGGGGGGGGGGGCTGAGACCCCTAGTCCCAAACCCACATGGCCCCTGGGCTCTGCAGTGTACAAATCGCCCGCCTATGAGGAGCTGGGCTTCAGGCTGCTGCTGGAGCACCTGGTGTCCATCGGGTACCCCTCCGAGATCCTGGCCTACAAATACGACCCCACCTTCCCCACCCGGTGAGTGCTGTGGGGGTCTGGGGTTGGGGGTCGGGGGGCGCACACGCACTGCAAGCCCGCTGCCCTGCTCGCGGTCCCGCAGGGGGCTGGTGTTCGACGCCCTCTATGGGAACCTGCTGAAGGTGGACTCGCATGGCAACCTGCTGGTCTGCGCCCACGGCTTCCGCTTCCTCCGGGGGTCTGTGTGTATTTCTTGTATTTGGGGGAGGGGGGGGAGTTGGGGGTCCCTCGGTAGCGTTGGGGTTTGGGTTGGAGCGGCTGAGCGGCCCCGTGCCCCTTCTGCAGGGCTGAGATCCTGCACTACTACCCCAACAAGTTCATCCAGCGGGACGACATGAAGCGCTTCCATATCCTCAACACCCTCTTCAACCTCACGGGTGAGCTGTGCTCCCCTCCCCCCAGCCCCAGACCTCCCCCCGTTTTTTTGGGTGCTGCTCCCCCTCACAGCCCCCTCCCACGGCAGAGACCCACCTCTATGCCTGTCTGGTGGACTTCTTCTCCAACTGCCCCAGATACATCAGGTGAGCGGGACGTGGGGGTTTGTTTTCAGGAATGGGGGGGGGTCCAGGGATCCCCCCGCTGTGCAGCACCTTCACCCCCTGTTTTTCTGCCCATTTTTAGCTGCGATACCGGCTACAGGCACGGGAACCTCTTCATGTCCTTCCGCAGCATGTTCCAGGACGTGCGTGAGGCCATGGACCAAGTGCATCTCTCGGTGGGGCTGTGGGCAGCGCTGGGGGTCCCCGTGGCCCCAGCAGGTTTGGGGGAGGGGGGGAAACTGCAACCTTCTGCCACCTCCTCACCACCCATCCCCCCCTGCAGGGCTGCCTGAAGGAGAAGACGTTGGAGAACCTGGAGAAATACGTGGTGAAGGATGTGAGTGTCTGCGAGCCCCCCCCAGGCCCCCAGCCCCTTCAGTCCCCGTGTACCCCCCCACTGCTCTCACTGTGCCCCACAGCCCCGTGTGCCACTGCTGCTGAGCCGCATGAGGGAGGTGGGGAAGGTGTTCCTGGCCACTAACAGTGACTACAATTACACCGATGTGAGTGGTGGCACTGCTGCTTTGGGGGGGGGGGGGGAGGGGGGTCAGAGCTCGGGGTGACCCCCACAACCCCACTGCCCTCCCAGCTGACACCACGTGTCATTGCAGGCCATCATGTCCTACCTGTTCGACTTCAGTGATGCGGACAAGGTAAGGGGACAGCCGTGCTGGGGCTGGGGGTGCCCCCACCCAACATGACCCCATCCCCGTGTCATTTTCCCTTCCCCTTCCAAGCAGACCGGGACCCCCCCACGGCCCTGGCGCTCCTACTTCGATCTCATCGTGGTGGATACCCGCAAGCCTCTCTTCTTTGCCGAGGGCACCGTCCTGCGCCAAGTCAACACGGTGGGGACCGGGGCACCACGCGTCCCCCCACCAGCCATGGGGTGCAGTGACACCATTGGGTGCAGTGACACCATGGGGTGCAGTGACACCATGGGGTGCTCTGTGCTCACAGGACACGGGGAAGCTGCGCGTTGGGACCTACACGGGGCCCCTCCAGCACTGTGCTGTCTACTCTGGTGGTGAGCGCGTGGCTGGGTGACAACGGTGGTGGAGGGACGTGGTGGCACAGGGATTCACTGATAACGGGGATGCAGTGGCACAGGGATGTGGTGGCAGTAGGGTGTAGTGGCACTGGGACATGGTGACACTGGGATAGTGACACAGAGACACAGTGGCGCAGGGATTCAGTGACAGGATTGCAGTAATAGAGGGATGCAGTGGCATGGGGACACGGTGGCACTGGGATGCAGTGACACAGGGATGCGGTGGCACAGGGGTGCAGAGAGGTGCAGTAACGGGGGGATGCAGTGACACAGAGACGCAGTGGCAGTGGGATGCAATGACAGAGGAGTGCAGTAACACAGGGATACAGTGACACTGGGACGCAGTGGCACAGGGATGCAATGACATGGGGTTGCAGTGACACAGATATGGTGGCACCGGGATGCAGTGGCACAGGGATGCAGTGACAGAGGGGTGCAGTGACAGGGGGATGCAGTGACACGGTGACTCCACATCATGCCATCCTGTCGTCCCAGGCTCGTCAGACTTGGTGTGCGACCTGCTGGGCGTGAAGGGCAAGGACATCCTGTACATGGGGGACCACATCTTCGGGGACATCCTCAAGTCCAAGAAGCGGCAGGGCTGGCGCACCTTCCTGGTGGTGCCCGAGTTGGCCCGTGAGCTGCAGGTGTGGACGGAGAAGAGCGGTGAGCAGCCCCAGCCGTGCCTCCCCTCCCTGCAGGACCCCCCTGCCAGCCCCAGGGGCGGCCGCGGTGCCGGCGCTGAGCCGGAGCTTTGCCCTGGCAGAGCTGTTTGAGGAGCTGCGTAGCCTGGATCTGTTTTTGGCGGAGCTGTACCAGTGAGTGGGCATCGCTCTGGGGTCCCTGCCCCTGGGTGGGGGGGGGAGGGGAGACACAAAGGGCCCTTGTGAGCCCCCCGCTCCACCGCAGGCATCTGGACAGCGGCAGCAGCGAGCGCCCGGACATCAGCTCCATCAAACGTCACATCCAGGTGGCGGCAGAACCGCCGTCCCCGTCCCTCGGAGCAGCCCGGTGTGGGATAGCAGTGCCCTGAGCGCCCCGCTGTGCCCGCAGAAAGTCACGCACGAGATGGACATGTGCTACGGGAAGATGGGCAGCCTCTTCCGCTGCGGATCGCGCCAGACCCTGTTTGCCAGCCAGCTGATGCGCTACGCAGACCTCTACGCCTCCTCCTTCCTCAACTTCCTCTACTACCCCTTCAGTTACCTCTTCCGGGCGCCCTCTGTCCTGGTACTGCTGACCCCGTGCCTCAGTTTCCCTCCCCGCCCCCAAGTCCATCGGGAGCCGGGTGCCAACCCCGCTCCCTCCCCGCAGATGGCCCACGAGTCAACGGTGGAACACGGCCCTGTGGACGCCGGAGAGGGAAGCGCAGCCCCGGAGCTGCAGCTGGAGCGGCGCAGCCAGCAGGAGCCACTCCGTCTGTCTCAGGACCCGGGGCTCCCCTGGGACTCCAGAGGAGGGGAGGAAGAGGACGGTGAGGCCTGAGCCCACAGCTGCCCGTCCAGCAGGGCCGGTCCCAGCACACACTGGGTGCTGCCCTGGGGCTGATGGCAGCACAGCACCCCCGCTGCAGAGGGCACAAGGGTACCCAGCAGCTCTCCATCAGCTCCAACCGCTCTGGGGATGGTGCCCAAACACAGCAAGGGCCTGGGGCCAGGGCTGCACCCTTTTACCTGCTAAGAGTCCCAGCCTCTCCCCTTCTTTACCTTTGTCTATTTATAAAAGGCACGTTAACTTCTGCCAAAGTTTTATTGGAGTCACAGAGTAATAGAAGAGACATAAATTATATTTTCTTTTTTCAAAAGAAAATCTCCTTTGCCCCAAGCCCCAAGACTGGGGAAGATTGGAGCAAAGGGCAATTTCCAAGGCCTGGGCCAGCAGCTGGGACAAGTGCTGTGGCTGCACGCAAGGCTGGGGCAGCCCTGCAATGCTGGTCCTGCAGCTCCTGGGCCAGCTGAGGTTCCTCTATAGACACTCAAAGCTGGGTAGGGAGGAGCCGTGGGGCAGGACGGCTGTTTGCTGGGGGCAGGAAGATGAAGCTGGGGCTCTGCTCTGTGCTCAGCAACAGCAAAACCATCGCGCTCCTCTCACAGGGGGGAACCCTCAGCATGCTGGGCTCTGGGTGCCCTCACAGCACTGCTGGCTTCGAGGCTGAGCACAGTTCTCCTGGTGGCAGGAGGCAGCAGGGGGTTCCAGACAGGGGCTGTGTTCCTTCTTCAGGAGCAAACCCTTGGGATGTCACTTCCCAAACCATGAGAGGCACCCAGAGCACTGCAGCGACCAGAACCATCGGCCAGCACAAAAACCAGGGCGTGCTTTGGGGTGGAGGAGCCAATGGCTGATCCCACAGCACAGAGCCAAGTCTCCAACCCCAGACCTTGCTCAGCACCCCACCAGCTCACACCGCATCTCTAGTGTAAAGTTTTAAACACTTAAAAACAGTGAAAAAGGCTGAAAAAGGCCGCCCCTGCGTAACTACATCTGAGAGGAGACGGTGTAAGCGCAAGGCAGCGTGGCTGAGCCAGCAGCCCCCAGGGAATCCCCTCAGCAACGTTTGGGGCTACAGACTCAAAACCTCCATCTCTGCCACCTCTGGCAAAGCTTTGTTTTTCCGGAAAAAGAACTGAGTCTCCTCATCGTCATCCAGGATTTCACTGAGGGATGACACCACAGGGTCGTGGTCCCTCAGCATCTCCGGGTAGCGGCTCCCAGCCCTCTCTATGCGCAGTGAGCGCCGCACCGGCGTCAGGAATTTCAGCTCTTGGCCTTCTGGCAGCTCCCTTGCTCTGCAGGGAGGAAAAAAGAAGCGTGAGTGGGGCAAAGCCCACAGGGAACGGCACAGGGCGCTCGCTGGCGGCAGCTCAGCCTCACCTGGGCACAGATGACACTTGTAGCTTGATGGAGGAGACAGGCAGGCTGCCCAGGGCGCGCTCTGTTTGGCACGGAGTCACAGCCGCCTGCTGCCTCTCGCCTGGGCAAGGTGTCGTGGGCTCCCACAGAAGGCGCTGCTCAGGCTTTTGCCCTGACAGGAGAGAGGAGAGTCATAGATCACAGTGGCCCTTAAAGATCACCCAGCTCCAACCTGCTGCCATGGGCAGGGTTGCCAACCACCGGCTCAGGGCTGCATCCAACCTCAAATGCCTCCTGCAACGGGGCACCCACAACCTCTGCACAACCTGTTCCAGGGGCTCAACACCCCACGAGTAAAGAATCTTCTCCTATCACCCAACCTAAATCTCCCCTCTTTGAGCTTAAAGCCATTCCCCCTTGCCCTACCACTGTCAGACTGTGTGAAAAGCCGGCCTCCCTCCTGCTTGTAAGCTCCCTCCAAGGACAGGAAGGCCACAGTGAGGTGTCCCCACCGCCTTCTCTTCCCCAAGCTAACCAAACCCAGGACTGTCCCACCCCAACACCTTGCACTTGGCTTGCTGAACCTCATTAGGTTCATGCAGGTCCACTTTTGAAGCCTGCCCAGGTCCCTCTGGACGGCATCCCTCCCTTCTGTTACGTCAACTGCACTGCTCAGCGTGGTGGCATCTGCAAACTGCTGAGGGTGCACCAGATCCCACTGCCTGTGGCACTGATAAAGATGTTGAAGAGCACCAGTCCCAAGATGGACCCCTGGGGGACAGTGCTTGTGACTTATGGCCTTCATTTGGACGTAGAAAAGGGCAGCAGGATTGTAGAGAGGGAAGAGAGCTGCAGGGGGAACTACAGCACTGCAGAGCTCTGGACGTAACCCAGGGCACCTTGCATGCTGCGCCAGGCTCAGCTCTGCCAGAGGAATTTTGCCCCATTTCTGAGCTGAGGGCTCTGGACTTTCACAATGCTCAGTCCTCAGCAAAGTCAGCAGGGATACGGGCTGCTGGGACAGACTGCAAAGCACGGGGAACAGCGGCCTGCCAGCCAGCCCCTGCATGCCCGTGTTACCCTCTGATGGCTGTTCTGCAGTCTTCAAAATATCAAGGACAACTTCTCTGAGCTCCTGGAGTGGCTGCAAGAAATGAATAAATAAATAAAATAAAAATCAGGACACAGGTCAAGGCAGGCAGGGAAAGAAGACTACAGGTCAGAAAGGAGAAAAGGTTCCTGCTGCCTCCCTCAGGGAAGTGCGGATGGCCACAGCTTTTCCCTTCTCCAGATCTGTGTGCAGATGCACACTGTGGGTGCAGACCAGGCCCAACGTGCTGCCAGCTCACCCACAGCCCCCCCTGCCCTCCTCTGCCCTGTGCATACACTGCCTCAAGTGGTTTTGTGGAAACAACCAGGACTTACAGCTCTAAAGGCCTTTATCACCAACAGCTGCTAAACTGATCCCAAAATCCAACCCCAGGGCTTTGGGGCAACCTGCTGGTGCACAGGAGGAACCAAAGGGCTCCTTACTCACCTCAGCACCAGCGCAGACTGCTGCTTCATACAGCCCTGTCACATCAAAAGGGCCATCGCGGGCAAGCAGCTTGGCTTTGCAGATCCAGAACTTGGCACACTTCTCTGCACTGGGCTCGTGGCACAGAATTGTTGAGAGCTCCTCTGATGGGACGCCCTGCACGACAAGGTGAAGTGCTGGAGAAGAGCTGGGCCTGCATGCCAACATCCTCTCAAACAGCAGGCAAAAAGGAGGGTGGTCTGAAGTCTGCACCTCATACTCACATTCCACAAATCTCATACATGACCTTGGATGGATGACAGTTTTTCTGTCTCCATTTTCCCTCAAAAAAAAGAGCCTAGCATTTCAGAGGGAAGTCGAGGGACAGATTCTTCAGCACAGGCACCAGCAGGGCCACCAAACCCAGAGCTGGGCTAGTAGATGGCATTCCCAGCGGTGGGGCCCACCAGGGATATATCCTGGAGTGGTTCAACCAGCCTGGGCTGCTGCTGCAGGAATCCCTGCTGCAAGATGCACTGCTGCACACCAGGATGGCCACAGGGATAGCAGCCATTGATCCGTGTTCCTTGCAGTGCATCTCACTGCACGCCCTCAACTCCAGCGGTGAACTGAGCGTGGTGACTTTTCTTAAGCCAAGCAAGAATGCTTTGCTTCAAGAAAAGAGCAGCCTGGTGGCCGTAGCTCCTTTCCCATCCCCACCTCCTCGATGAGCTTCAGGCAATCCGTCAGCAGGGCGTCGATCCTGGCCAGGTAGAGCTGCTCCGGCTTCTCAGGCTTTTGCTCCTCCTGCACGGTGCTCCTGTGGGCTGGCTTCTGCTTCATCGGCTTTTTTGGAGGCAGCGTCATAGGCGGCCGTTTGTAGCACTTGCCCTTGGAGGCCAGCCACTGCTCCAGCTGTCTCCTGGGAAAGGACCGAGGGATCGCTGTCAGCACCACACACCGCTGGCACCTGCTGCCCGGCTGCCCTTTGGGTTTGTAGCTGCTTGGGAAGATCTACCCTAAGAATCACAACCGAGGCAGGCAGGGGAGGCAAACCCTCCCAAATGTCAGTGTCCTGAGGATAAAATGGGAGAGGCAGCACAAAGCAGCAAGGCTGTGCTTCACACACTGCTCACTCACTGCTGCCTGCAGGCAGTTGTCGCGTGGCGGAAACGAGGAACCCAGAGGACACCGAACTTCACCCTCACCCCCCTCTGTGCTGCAGCATCCCAGCAGTTCAGACTGCAGCTGGGGCCCTGCAGCCTGCAGCTGGCTCACGTGCTTCAGTGCCTCACTCTGCTTCCCCTGGGTGGGAGAACAGTCAGCCAACGATGCCACTCACCTACGATCCTCTGGTGTTGGGCTCTTGGGAACACGCCCAGCATGCACTCCGTGCGCCTGCAGCAGCTCTGGTTTACGCACCTCCCTGCTGCTCCCAAATTCACCCCGATTTCCTTGAGTTCTGGAGCTGTAGGTGCTGGGAAGAGACTGTTTTTTTGGGACTCCTGCTCGGGATACTGCTGCATGTCCACAAGGCGCTGCCTTCACATCCTTCCTGTCTGCTCCCCCTTTCACTGTGGGTCGATGCCACTGCCCTGTGGTGCACAGCTTCAGGCCTGGTGTCCTCGTGGGCCCACTTGTGGTGCCCTGGGGCCGGCTGGAGGCTGGGGGCTTTGCAGGAGCTCTGTTGGAGTGCTTAAGAGTTCCCATCAGAGACGTGCCGAGCTTTCCCCCAGGTTCCCTTGCTGCATTGTTTTTTTCCTGTTTTACATCTGGCTTTTTATGTAGCAAACGTGTAGAATTAGCAAGGAACTGAGGGGGTTGCAACGGCCGAGTTGTGCTGCTTGGTTTTTGGGATGCACTTTTTGAGGCTGGCAGGGGTTTCCTGAATTTCTCCTGAATCAGCACTTCCTTAGCCTGGCAGCTATTAATTCTGTCCTTTGGGCCCATGACAGTCCTTGACACAGTGCCTGAGCTCTGCCCGTGAGCCAAAGCTCTCTTTTTCCCCAGACTGTTCCCATTAGACTGAAAAGTGTTGCTGGGCACAGGGTTCGCAGCTGCTTGTGCTGGCAAGTTCTCTTTGCCACAGCCAAGCCACTCCTGCAGGCCCTCACTCAGGGAGCAAGGTGCCCCGGGCCCAGGCTGGCCATTTCCACTCTCCTCCGGCCTTCCAGGGTTTAGCAGACAAGAGGCAGAAGCTGGGAGCCTCCCTTTGGGCTGCGCAGAGGGGTTTGTGCTCGGAACGAGGCCTGCAGGCAGCTCTGTGCCCTTCCCCAGCTGTGGCCGCATCGCTGCTGCTCTCTGCGATGCACGTGAGGACTGCCGCAGTGCAGCGTGCCCAGCTGGCTGTGCAGGTTTGGCAGCAGGCTTGTCATCCTTCCAGGTGCCCTTTGCTACGTTTTGGACTGCACCCTTCTTGTTCCTGTCAAGCTGCAGAGACAAAGAAGCTGAGGCAGGGCCCAGAGCAGAGCTCGGCTCCGTCCCACCCTGCAGCCCCACCAGCCCAGGGGATGTGCACAGAGCCCTGCAGGGGGAAGCAAACCCAGTGTAACACCCAGCACCAGGGCAGAGGACAATTCTCTCAGCTGAAGTTCCTCTGAAAACTAATTAGTTGTCTTGGGGCCAGATATTTAGCAGTGCGTTGATTACTGCTTGCCCGGGGTCAGGAACTCGCTGTCCTGGTTTGTGTGCCCTGTTCTGCCTGGGAGCACTGCAAGCATGAGATACAAAACCAGACTGAAAAGAGACTGGTAAGTCTTCTACTTACATGTTCTGGTTTAGAAACTGGTTTTAAGAGTGGATCCAGGCGATTAGTCCGGTCCTTTAAATAGGTCCTGCAGAAACAAGTTACCCAAATACTGAGCAGCTGTTCCAGAAAAGCTGAAATACACCAAGTGCTTCTGGTTGCCACAGCCACCAGAGCTGATGAGAAGCATTTTGAAGCTGTCAAGGAAGAACCACGTCATATTTCTTTTCCTTCCGCGGGGCAACAGAAAAGTGACACAAAAGACAGTTGCATAACTCACAGCTTCCACTGACGAGAAAAGAGATCAAAGCGCTTCCTGCAGCTGATGGGGCTGGGCAGGATGTGATGGGGGCTCACTTAACAGGTCAGCTGTGGCAATGAGCTTCTCTCTGACTGCTTCTAAACGGGCTGAAATGTCCCTTCCTAATATTACCCTACTGCTGCTAAAATGCAGCACTCAAAATTGGACTGCTTTCTGCTGCTGGTAAGCTGGTAATGCAAACAAAGCTGTCCTGCAAACCCAAAGCCTGGGATGAAAAAGCTTCGTGGAGATTCAGAAGACACCCAGCAGACGTGGTATTAAAGAGCAGGAAACGTCAACACTCAAACCACATCTGTTCTGACACTGCCAGTAACAGCAGAGCAGCGCCAGGGCACTGCAGGAGCTGCCCCAGCCTCAGCTCTGACAGCTGGCACGGGGCCGAGGCTGCTCTCGTTAGCAAGCACTGCAGCAAGGCAGGTGCTGGTGAGGCACAGACAGCTGCACACCCCGACTTACTTGGTACTGGGGCATTTCAGCTTCCTTTTGGCCTCCAGGTACTCCTGGAGCTTTCTTCTCCGCTCTTCTGCAAAGAAATGGTAGGGAAACATGGTGCACGCAGCGCTGTGGGGACGAGCACATCACCGAGCTCCCAGCTGGAGCGCAGTGCTGCTCCCAGACCCCCAGCACACACGAGGCACAGCCCGCAGCCCGCTGGAACAAGAGCTGTTTGATGCTTGCAGCACCAAGCTGCCCAGGGCGCAGTCGTGCGGAGCTTTGCAGGCCTGTGGGATGGTCTGTAGGAGGTGCTGCCTACGAGCACCAGCAGCAACGGGGCGGCCACAGCTTCCCCAGGCTGCCCGTCCCATCCCAGCTCCGTTCCCCCTCATCCTATCCCTATCACATCACCCAAAGACTCGCTCTCCCTCTTTCTGCTTTCACACAGGGCAGTAAGGTCCAATTCAGTGACCACTGGGGGCTCTGGGTGCACCCAGCCCAGCCCAGTGCTCCCCAACACCGCATCTCTTCCTGCCTCCGCAGCCCCCAGCACTACCCCCAACCCCATTTCACAGAATCACAGAACAGTTGGGTTGGAAAGGACCTCAAGGATCATGAACCTCCGACCCCCCACCAGACGCAGGGCCACCAACCTCCACATTTCACAGCAGCCCAGGCTGCCCAGGGCCCCATCCAACCTGGCCTTGAACACCTCCAGGGATGAATGAGGCATCCACAGCCTCTCTGGGCAGCTGTTCCAGCACCTCACCACTCTCATAGTGAAGAACTTCCCCCTGACATCCAACCTCCATCTGCCCTCCCTCAACTCCAAACCGTTTCTGCTCGTCCTCGTCCTGCTGTCATCTCCCCTTGCACAGAGCTGACTCCCCTCCTGCCTGCAGGCTCCCTTCAGGCACTGCAGGCTGCACTGAGGTCACCCCGCAGCCTTCTTTCCTCCATGCTGAACAAGCCCAGCTCCCTCAGCCTGTCTTCGTAAGGGAGCTTCTCCAGTCCCCCACTCATCTCTGCGGCTCTTCCCTCCAACAGCTCCCTGTCCTTCTTGTCCTGGGGGCTCCAGCCCTGGACGCAGTGCTGCAGATGGGGCCTCACAGGAGCAGAGCAGAGGGGGACGATCGCCCCCCTGTCTCTGCTGGCCCCCCCCCCCCCCCGTTCTGCTGGAGCCCAGGATCCCGTTTGTTTCCCAGCTGCAGTCGCACACTGCTGGCTCACGTTCAGCTTTTCCCCCCAGCTCCTTCTCTGCAGGGCTGCTCTCAAGGACCGCTCCTTTCAGCTCCTTCCTTTCGCGGTCACCCCACAAGTCGCCTCCACAAAGACCCGGACCCACAGCCGGCCCAGGCTCCAGGCTCCAGGCTCCAGGCTCCAGGCTCCAGGCTCCAGGCTCCAGGCTCCAGGCTCCAGGCTCCAGGCTCCAGGCTCCAGGCCCGCATCCCCCGCGCCTGATTCTGGCCCCGCAGCCGGGCTCGGATCCCCGCTCCCAGCGCTCACCTTGCGCAGCCGCCGCCATCTCCACAACCCGCCCAACCGCCGCCCCGCGCCCATTGGCCTCCGCCTCTTTCAAACCGCCCAATGGAGAAGAACGATGAGGGGGGCGGGGCGGAGACGGTGAGCTGCGATTGGGCGAAGCGAGCGGAAGGGGCGGGTACAACGGAGCCACGGGTGGGACCGGAAGGACGCGTCCGCCAATCGCATTCGTTTGTGTGAGAAGGCGGGTGTGGTGGAGAGGAGCGGGGCGGGGGCGCCGGGGGGCTGAGAGGGGCGTGAGGGGAAGGCGGTGCAGTATGGGGGGGTGCGGGGTCTCTAAGAGGGGCTGCGGAGGGGGGGCTTTGAGAGGGGGCTCTTAAGGAGAGATACGGAGCTCAGAGGGGGGTGTTGGGTGTTCTGAGGGGTGCGGCGGGCCCCAGTCTTCGCCGCCAGGTACCCCGGGAGGCGGCCTGGGTGTGGGGCGCCGGGTCCTGCTCTGCTGCCTGCTGCGGGAATGCTTCTCCTCCGGCCAGAACCGCCCCACTGATCCCCAGAGGCGCACACTGAGACACGCGTCCACAGGGAAGCTTTTATTTCTCCAATCTCACAATAAATACCTTCACCCCAAGAAGGGGGGGTGAAACAAAACCCATCATAATTACGGTAAAAAATATAAGTTAAAAGCAACAGGACGGTAACGAAACATAAACGACGTGTGACTCGGGCCCACGGGGCCCAGAGCAGCTATTCCACGTGGAACAGCGTGGCGGGGCAGCAGGGCTTGTACTCGGTACATACAGCATGGAAACCAGCAACGGGCCGGTTTGGGTTGGGGCAGGCAGTCAGCGCCCGCTCAGCTTGTAGGTGGCAACGTTGACCTGGTCGGGTCGGTTGGTGATGCCCACGGGCTGCCGGGGCTGCAGGGAGGTGCAGATGAACCAACCAGGGAAGGCGGCCGACTCGAAGCGCGTGGTGCCCTCGGCCGGGCTGTCCAGGCGGTAGAAGATGAAGCGGGTCAGCTCGGCGCTGTCAATGTCCCGTGTGACATCGGCTTCCTGCAATGCAGACCCGGAGAGGCTCAGCGGGGGGCGGGGGCAGCCGGGTGGGGAAGTGGGGATGGGATGGGGACGTGGGATGCTCACCTCCAGCTGCAGCGTGGGCTCGGCGCCGCTCAGCACGCACGACATGTAGAGCTTGTAGCCCTTGATGCCCAGTGCCACTGGTGTCTGCCCAGCTCCGGCGCTGCCCCATGGGCCTCGGGGCCGATACAGCGCAATGTTGAGCCTCACTGCGGGGAGAAGGGATGGGTCAGTGGGCATGCTGCGGGGACAGGGGGTAGGGATAGGGGTAGGGGGCAGGGCAGGGATAAGGATGCGGTGCCCTCACCTTTCTGGCTGGAGGAGGGCCCCTGGAGGTGCAGGGCCACCAGCTGTGTGGGCGACTCCAGCACGAAGCACTTCTGGTTGATGTCAAAGATGTCAAAGGACTGCGAGCGGGTGTAGCGGAAGGCGGGCGCCCCGGCGTAGCTGCTCTGCAGCCGCTGGAAGGTGACGGGCTCTGCGGGGGACAGGAGGTCAGCAGGTGGCAACAACACCCCAGCAACCATCCCTCCTCCTCCTCCTCCAGTGCCACGCTCTTACCAAAAACCTCCTCCAGGAGCACGCTCAAGTCGCTGTCAGCAAAGTCCCTGTGCTTTGGCCTCCGCAGCAGTTTGGTCATGGCCACCACCAGCACGGCAGCCTGCCGGAAGCTCCGGCGTCCCTTCCTCACTGACACCTGCACGCCCACAGCCGTGTGCTCAGAATCCAGGCGAGGCTTCTGCAGGCAGAGGGCTGCGGCTGAGCACCCTGCGCTGCCAGGGCACCGTGCCACCGTGCCACCGCACTCTGCCATCCGTACCTTCTGAAGGCAGAGGCAGGAGGGGCCGTAGAAAGTCTCCTCGCTGAGGCTGGAAGGCAAAGTGAATGGTGAGCTTTGGGCCACGTGAAGCTCAGACCCACAGTGAGCCCCCAGCCCCTCTCAGTGCTCACCTGCTGCTCTCCAGCACGTCCAGGTCGGGAACAAACGCCATCTCTGTGCCCAGTGTGAAACCTGAGGGTGAAGGCAGGCTGCAGTGCTGTGCTTCTGCTCCTCCCGCTGCCTTCGGGGTGCTCTGAGCCCGGCTGCTGAGCGACGCGTTTTCAAGGAGCGCTGGAAGGAAGCGGCTGCCGTGCGGGATTTCCACGTTTCGCAACACGCCGGGAGGTTGCTGAGTTTCGTATCTGCAGCACGCAGCGCCGCGGGCATCGGCACCACCTCTGCTGTGTTGTGCAGGGCACTGCGGGGCTCAGCGGGGCCGTGCTTTGCCAGCAGATCTCAGAGCGAGCTTTGTGCCCGTGCTTTGGGGCTTAGTGGGGCCAAGTTTTGGGGTTAGTATGAGACTCAGAGGTGCCATGATTTGGAGTCAGTATGGGGCTGCAGTGGGGCCATGATTTGGGGTTGATATGGAATGCAATGGAGCCATGCTTATTGTAGAGCTCAGAGCATGCTTTTTGCCCATGCTTTGGGGTCAGCATGGTGTCTGCAGGATGATGCTTTGGGATCAACATGGGTCTCAGTTGGGCCACACTTCAGAGTCAGTGTGGACCACACAGCAAGGCTGTGCTTTGCGATCAGTGTGGGGCCCCAGCGGGGTGATGCTTTGGGATGAACATGGGGCCCAGCAGGGCGGTGCTTTGGGATCCTTGTGGGGCCCAGCAGGGCGGTACTTTGGGATGAATGTGGGGCCCAGCAGGGCGGTGCTTTGGGATCCTTGTGGGGCCCAGCGGGGTGATGCTTTGGGATCAGCATGGGGCCCAGCAGAGCAGTGCTTTGGGGCCATTGTGGTGCACAGAGTGGGGCAATGTTTGGGGTCTGGCTCTCGTGTGCTGGCTGGGCTGACACACTGGGGCTGCCCCATGGCCACCAATGCCCCGGATGACGGCAGCTCTCGTCAGGGCTGCAGCAAGGCCGGATTCCCCAGAAGGGGCCAGTGATGCAAGCACTGCTAACTGTCCCATTTCCCCCCCCAGCTCCTCCACTTCCTGCCGGCAGCCACAGGGACCCCACACATCCCACTCTCTGATTGCTGTCTTTGGGATGCTGTCCTCTTGGTCTTTCTGCCACCCAGGCCCCACGTCCCATTGCTGTCCTACAGGACGCCCACGGCCGCCCTGCTGGCTCCCACGCGGTTGCGCCACGTTGGCCGGGGATGTGCGTGTGTGGGGCGGCTGTGTGTTTTCCCGCGGCTGTCTCACTTCCCAAGTGGTGTCACTGACCCCACAGGACATGACTCAGGCCTGGACCCGTCCCTGTGCCGCCGTGTCACATGCGGATGTCTATGCAGCCCATGAGCACATGTCCCCTCCCACCAGGACGTCTCTGTTCCCAGGATGTCCTCATGCTGGATTTCCTCACTGTGGGTGTCCCTGTGGGCAATGATCCCATAACAGACGTGCCCCACGCATGGAGGTCCCTGCACCACAAGGTCCACCCACTGTACTGGAGATCCCTGTGGTTGCGTGGCAGCAGATGTCACCGCACCACAGCAGGTGTCTCCACCGTGGATATCCCCGCGGCTGCCCCTCGAGGTGGGTGACCCCATGCCAGATGTCCCCACGGCGGATGTCCCCACACCGCGGTGAAGGTTTCTATGGATGGATGTCCCTATGGACGGATGTCCCCAGTTTAGACATCCTCACGACGTGGCGCTGTCCAGCCGCACAGCACGCCCCGAAGGCGGAAGCCCCGCACTCCCGGATGCCCCAACCCGGGGAAGGGGGTGGAAGTGCCGCGGATCCCCGCGCCCCGCTCTGCCTCCGCTCCGCCCCTTCCCTCCGCGGCTGCGGAAGCTCCGAGCAGCGCGCATGCGCGGCGGGGCACTGCTCAACCAGGAGCGTAGCTTACAATGGGCGTGGCTTATTTGTAGAGGCGTGGTTTGATGTCGGGGGCGTTGCTTGGTGTGGGGCGGGGCGACGCGGTGACGTAAGAGCGGGGCGGGGCGACGCTGGGCGGCAGCCGGCGGTTGGGGGCCGCTGTCAGAGTCGGGGCCGTGAGCGGGGAGCACGGGCGGGCCGGCAGGTACCGGACCGGGGACGGCGGGGCGGGGTCGGGCCGGGCCGGGCCGGGCCGAGGCGGGTGGGGGGCGACGGGGCCGGGTGGGCCGGGTCCGGCGGGGCGGGGGGCGGTGGCCGCTCGCCGTGTCCTTGGCGCCGCCGCCCGGGCGCCTCAGGGCGGGGGAGGGGGCGTGGCCGCCTCGGGGACGGGCAGCACCATTCGGCCAATGGGGAGGTGGCGGCGCGCCTAGTGCCGCTCCGATTGGTGGTTAAGGGCGCGAAGCCCGCGCGGAGGAGGCGGGCGGCGATTGGCGGGCGGGGCGCGGGGGCGGGGCCGGGCCCGCCAACCTGCCGCACGTGGGGGCGCGGGGCCGCGGGGTCCGGGACCGGAAGCGGGTCTGCGAGGTTTGCGGGTCGGGATTTGCGGGAGGCCCTGATGCGGGAGCGGCGCCGCTCCCTGACTTGGTGAAGGGACCTCGGTTCGGTTCCCCGCGCTCCGCTTTGCCGCGGGTGCTGCCGGGATCCCGCGCCCGTGGCGCAGCGCCGCCGTCCCGGCCCGTTGTGCTTGCTGAGGGACGGGCGGGCGCCGTGCTGTGCCGTGACCCGGCCCGGACAGGGCCTGCGCTGCTCCGCCGGCCCCGTTCACACCCCGCAGGTGGTGGAAACAGAGCTGGGCCGGTGCGGCAGCCGGCAGCCTGGCTTTCCCTCTGATCCAGCTAAGTTTAATTCTTATCCTTTCCGTGGCCGTTTGATTTTAAGGATTAAAACCCCACAGCGTTTCCCAGTTAACCTTCTCTTGCAGCAGGTCACGGTGCCTCTGGCTCCAGAGGTCACATTTAGGCCCTTAATCTGCTTTGCGCCCTCACCCGTAGCAGCCCTTGGTCTGCAGGAGCATTCCTGGCGTTTGACCTTTGCAGGAGCTGGCAGTGCAGCCGTGGATCCGCTGCTGTCCCACAGCAGCCCGTGTCTGTGTGCTGTGTTTATGCCCCGCTGCCCTCAGCTCCCTGCAGTTCTCCCGTTTGGGGCTGACCCCCATCAGTAACACCTCTGTTTTGCAGTGCTGAGATGCTGCCGGCTGGCAGAGCTGAAATTGGACACTGCTGCTGATGCTTTTGTCCCAGTGCTTTTTTTCCCACGCGGTTCGGTCGGCTCAGAACTCTCCCCACACGTTTTGCGGTTTAAACGTTGGGGTGGTGAATCTCTGCTTCTGCTCCCGGGCAACTCTGTGGAGCAAAGATCTCTGCCCTTAATACCTGCCATGAATCAAGGCCCAGGAATGCTGTGCTGCCGTCCCCTGCTTGCAGCTGCAGCTCTCAGGAGGTCTGGAAGCATCGACCCAAACACTCTGCACCAAAATCCTGAGCTTAGAGGGGGGAGTTGGAGCTGCTGCAGTGCTGGGGGGCTAAAACTAAAACAGCAAAGCAAATAGGGAAGCCCAGCAGGTGACACAGCAGTAAGGGGACCACATTCCCCTCCCATTGTAGAATCACTGAACTGCTCAGGTTGAAAAAGACCTTAAAGATCATCAAGTCCAGCCCCAGAGTGCTGGGAAGCTTGGTTTGCTGCTGTGGGGTCACCTCCAGCCCCGTGACGGCCCTGGGCAGGCACAGGGCCAGGTGGCACCGTCCTACACATCAGTGCAGCCCAAGGAGATCTTATCGCAGCTCGTTCCCCAGGGCTGTGTTGTTGGCCTTCGTCGGCAGCGTTAGTGGGGAGGAGATGAAGGGGTCTGCCTGGGAACCCATGTCTGAGTGGGCCGTGGGAGAGAGGAGGTGGTTCTGGCGTCAGGAGAGCTCTTCCTGCAGTCACTTCTTCCCAGTGCCTCGTGACTGAAGGTGGGCTGCGGTCACCTCTGATCTCTCGCTGCATTCACAGCCGCAAATACCGTGCAGGTGCCCCACCTGTAGGGGACAGCCCCGTCCCCCCACTGCTGCCCTGAGACCCACTGCGGGCTGCCCCAGCCCGGCCCTTGTCAGATGGATGGAGGCCAGAGGCAGGGTGAGTAATGCAGCAAGAATGGGTCGAGGAAGAGCCGCTTTGCTCTGCTCACGGCCATGGTCCTCATAGTAGGAAGGGGAGCAAAGAAGAAAGCTCTTATTATGCAAACCCCACAGAGGCTGTTTTCCTGTGTCCCGACAGGACAGGGTCAGCTGAGCACAGGGCAGTGCAGCATTCAGCAGTAAAACCCAGCTGGTAAGAAATAAATCAAGTTGCTAGCACCGCTCCGGGCTGGTTTGGCACCCGTTTGGGTGGCATTCTGGAGCTCCCAGCACCGGCTGTGCTCCTGCAGCCGGCGTTTCTGTGCTGGGCTCTCATTCCATGCGATGGTGTCTCAGTGTGCGCCGTGGGCACGGGGCTCTGCTGCCTGCGGCTCGGTGTGAGCAGGGCACCGGCAGCTCCTCGCAGGGGTTCCTCTCTGTTCCTCTCTTGCATCGCATCATCTGAGTGCGTCGGGAATGGGAAATGAAGCGGTGTGAAGCTGCGGGCTGCTGTGCGGGGTGGGCGCCGCCCAGACAAAGGTTGTCGCTCACTCCTGAACCTCGTGCCGGGGTGAGGGAGCTCCGCTGCCTTGCCCCGTTCCTAAAGCTCCTCTCGTTTCTATTCCAACAGGAACTCGTGTGAGGCTGTCGGACAAACATGTTTAACTTAAGGACTTGTGCAGCAAAGCTGAGGCCGCTGACGGCCTCTCAGACTGTTAAGACAATTTCCCAACAGAGGCCGGCAGCACCCAGGACGTTTCACCCCATCCGGTGCTACAGCGCGCCGGTGGCTGCCGAGCCCTTTCTGAGCGGGACTAGTTCAAACTATGTGGAGGAAATGTACTATGCGTGGCTGGAAAATCCCAAAAGTGTACATAAGGTAAGGAGCAAGCTCTCCGGGACACGGCCTCCGCTTCTGTGTGTGCGTGGCCTTCGCTTCTGTGTGGGCGCAGGTAAGTGCAGGCATCCCAGGAGGATTCAGCTGGCTGTGGATGTCCGTCCCACTGCACTTCTCCTGAAAGCAGCAGCTGCACCAGAAGCTTCTCCTCTCGAGAGCAACCACCCTGCGCTTTGCATGCGGCCAGCACGGAGTTCTCCGCATCCTGGATCACACGTGGATACAAGGAATGGCTTCAGAGGGAATCCGCCCTGCTGAGCTCCACATGGTGTCTGCTTTCCAGCCCTTACTGCTCCTCAGGAGGGTTCATGCTGGGGGTGAGGAGGGGGAGGGTGCTCCTCACACCTCACCTCCTGTTTGCTGTGCCCTGCAGAGTGCTGCTGAGCAGGGCTGGCAGTTGGGCACAGCGGTGTGTTGGTGCATCACTGCAGCACGAGGCAGGGCTGCAGGCTTTGCTCCTGGATGGCCGGGGGATTTCTGAGAACCCCACGGTGTTTTTCCCCCAGCGTTTCACAAAGGAAGTGTGACTGCAGGGAACGAGTTTCAGCGTTACCCACATCATTTGTAGAAGGGTTTCATGCATATTCTGGCGGTGCTCCCAGGGCAGTTCTCATTCAGCAGCTGTGGAGCAGCGTGCAGCTATCGCACAGGGCTCAGGGGATGTGGAAGGAATCTCGTGCTCTTGTGTCAGCAGTGAGCTGTTTTCAGAGGCATTGACCCCACGTGTCCAAACCACAGCCTGTAGGCTGCTTGCTGCTACAGAAGCCCTAAGGCAGGGTCAAAGCCAAGTTCTCATCACCCAATTCACTGTGTTCCCTTCTCCCGCAGGCAGCGGTGCGCCCAGGGCCCTGTGCCAGTCTGCAGGCTGAGTGTCGCTTGGAGCATTTCTGAGCACCTCAGGAGCCCTGGGGCTGCAGCTCAGTCCCACTGACCGAGGTTTGCAGTGCGCTTTGCCATCACTTGTGTACAAACGTGGCTCTGTGGCTTTGCTCCGTGGCTTTGCCCTGTCTCTGCCCTGGGTGAATCCCATTGTGTTTTGGTGCTGCCGTTGGCATCCCTTGCAGCAGCCACGGGGCCCGTACTGCTGGTTTGGGTCAGCCCTGCATGCTGTGTGGATGCTGAGGGACCCATGGCTGCAGGCTGCCCTCTTGGACATCTCCAAACCAGCTCTGGGTGCCAGCTGGGATCCGGATGGGATCTGAGGGGCCTGGAGATGCTTCCAGCCGCAGCCGCGCCAGGCTGCTGTGCTGCCGATCCCTGCGTAAATCCCCTGGCACGAGGTCGTCGGATCCCCTTGGGGACTTCATACCTTGCCCCAGGACCTCAGAGGGAAACTGTGCTGCCAGGGAGGCACCGGCGTGTCCCGAGCTGATAGCGGGGAGGGTGCGGCATCCGAACCCAGCAGCCCCAGCTTATCTCTGCAGATAGCAGAAACCCCACGCCTGTCCCGGGGAGGAGCTGGGATTTTTGAGCTTGGCTCACCAGAAACCTCCCTGCCGTCCCATCCCTGCGTGCCTCCGGGCGCCGCGCAGGGCAAGCTCACTTCCTCCATCCGGGACTGATTGCTGAGACTGCAGAATGTGTTCATGCGCTCGTCTCATTTGAGGAAGGAGGGGTTTTTTTGTTTTGTTTGTTTAATTATTTTAAGCTTTTTTCCTCTTTCTGGCCTTCATCTGAATTCCAGTTTCCCATTAGAGAGCTTTGCTGGAGTAAGATGAGCAAACAGGAGCTCAGCTGGGGAGGGAGGAGGTGAGGGTGGGGGGGAATTGTTCCCAATGCTGGTGGCTGCTGGGAGCCTTCCTGCTGCCGGCCCCTTCCCGTTGCTGCTCCCGGAAGGAATGGTGGCATACTGCTTGCCGTAGGGCTGGAGTATGGAAGGGCCGTCCAGCAGCCCCTGAACACATCCACGCTGATGTGGGTCCAGCTTTGCCCCTGCCCACCAGGCAGTGCTCGGTGTGGTCTGCTCCTTCTGCCGGTGCCGGATCGATGTGTTCAGGAAAGGCTTTGGGAACAGCATCACATGCTGTGCACAAGTGCAGGCAGGGAGCACCCAGGGCTCTCCCCCTGTGGAGGGACACTGTTATCTTGTTGGAGAAGGGCTGGTCTGGCACGACTTGCCTTTGGTAAACTGGCACCGGCTTTTCCCGTCGCCTGCGATGTTTGGTCTGTCAGAGTTTCTGGGAGGACCCGTCCCATTCCTTCCCCGGGAATTGCAGTCCTGTAGTTTCCTGGCTCCTCTTTGGGGCCCAAAGAACCCTTTCTGGCTCTTGCTGATATCAGTGCTACTTCAGCCTGCCCAAGTGCGTGCCCCAATGAGGTCCTGGCTGTCCCTGGTGGTTGTGTGGCTGCTGCAGAGCTTATGTCTGCTTCAGAGCACGCCCCAGAGCAGTCTGTTGAGCAGGGTGGTCCATGGTTCCCCCTGTCTTTAGCAGGGCTTGGCCTGCCCTCATTCTTCCTGCGTTTTGCTTTCACTGGGGGCCTGGCCTGCAGCCCTGCCATGACGTTGGGCAATGAGGCGTTCAGTGAAAGTCTGATTGCGCTGCACCACGCCCTGCTTGGAGAGCTCACAGCTGAGCTTTTCCTTTCAGACCTGAAGCAAAGTGCGAGAGGCAAAGGTTTGCAGTGTCAGAACGGAGGTCACGAAGGCAGCAGCTCCCCGGGTGCAGAGGTTTGGGTGTGATTCCAGGTGAAAAGTGACTGCGGGGAAGGAAAAGATGCGTGGTTTTGGGGTGCTGCTGCTTAATCCCATTCCTCCTGCAGTGCCCCACTTGGTCCTGCTGTGCCCCATCTTCCGCTGACTCTCAGCAGTGGGGAAGCAGTAGGGCTGTGCTGCTCCACACCGCTGTGCTCATCACCATAATTCCTTTATCGTGCTGCATTTGGTGCTGGGGTGCAAAGTATGCCCTGCAGGAGCCATCCCAGGCTGCTTCAACCCAGGAATCCTTGCACCATCCTCAAAAGCCTCAGGGGTGGATGGAAGATCAGCCTGGTTCAGTGTGTGAGCTCTGAAGTCTTCTTGCATCAAGGCTTGGCCGTGGGGTGACGCAGCGGCGTTTGCAGGGCAATGCAGGATGCTGGGAGCCATGTGGGGGCCAGCCCTGCTGGCAGCAGAGAGCAAACCTCCATCTCTCTCCCCCTCGTTGGGAGCAGCTGCTGCATTCCCTTGCACGTCTTTGGACGGTGAAGGCTGGGTAATGGAAAAACAGAGCGGTGAGTCTCAGTCCTGCTCTGCAGCAGCCAGAATTGGAGGCAGCAGCTTAGGGCAGGAAGGGACAGGATGGTGGCATCGCTTTGGGAGCTGCAGGCAGCCCTCCCCCCTCAGCAGGAAACAATGGCAGCACGGTCAGGTGCTGGGTTTAGTTTGTTTAGTTTGTTTCTTTATTATTCTTGCCGTCGAGGGAAATCAGCTGCATGGATATCAGTTACAGCTCCAGGTTTTTCCAGATTTTATTTATGTTCCTCCAGCGTGACCTGCTTCTAAATCTGTTCACTCTGTGCAACCACGTGCTGGGCGTCCGTGTGAGTTGGGGAGGCTGGAAATAGCTGGGGCATGCAGGCTGGGTCACTGCTGTGTGCCCAGAGCTGCCTGCAAAGGTTAGGCTGCAGCTCCTGGTCCCAGGTACCAGGGGGAAACCCCACCTTCTGCCCCGGTCCCACACTGAAGTCTCTGTTAGCTGTGATTTGGCCACCCTCACCTGTATTCTGTCGCAAGCAGAAGAGCTGGTGTCTGCGCTCGTCTCTGTGGTTGTGGGTGTCTGGGTGGCTGTGGGATGTGTTGGCTGGGCCTGGGGGAGAACAGAATGGGGTAGGAGGGGAATGGGAATGGGAAAGGAAGAGGAATAGGAGGGTGAAAGGAAGTGGGGAAGAACAGTAAAGGGAAAAGAATACAAAGGATAAAGAAAGGGAATGGGAAGGGGGTGGAAAAAGAAGGGGGATGGAAAGGGAAAGGGAAAGGAAGACAATAAGAAAGGGAGAGGAAGGGAATAGGAAGGGGAAGGGGAAAGGAAGGGGGTGGGAAAGGGAAAGGAATGAGAAATGAATGGGAAAGGGATTGGAAAGGAAAAGAACAGTAAAGAAAACCCACGAGTGGAGGGTGCCCTGTGCTGGGAGTTGGGCCCTCCAAGCCCTGGTGAGGGGCTGAGAGCAGCGGTGCTGCTGCTGCCGTGGGGCAGCGTGGTGGGGCTGGGTGGGACGTGGGGCTGAGCATCAGCAGTGCTGGGAGGTGGGGGAAAGTGAGGGGGAGACCTGGGTGGGAAGCAGAGGGCTGCATAACCTGAAAGAGCTTGAATCCTTCATCTGCGTGCAGCTTCACCTTTTTGTCAGCGGTCTCTAAAAGTCCAAATCAAAGCGCTTGGGGCAGAGTCACCTCACCCCCGTGGTTTTGGTGCACGCTACGAAAAGGACTTTTCCTTCCGCTCCTGCACCTGGTTGTGTTTTCCCTAGGCAGGCAGCAGGGTACCTGTGGGCTCCCGTCTCCGTCCTGGCTGCTCCACGCGAGGAGCTTTGCACTGGGGATGTTTGGTTGCACCTGCTGATCTGTGCCTTTTTTTCCCTCCAGTCATGGGACATCTTCTTTCGCAACGCCAATGCCGGAGCAGCTCCAGGCACTGCTTACCAAAGCCCCCCTCCGCTGAGCTCCAGCCTTTCCACGCTGTCCCAAGCACAGTTCCTGGTTCAGGCACAGCCCAACGTAGACAAGCTGGTGGAAGACCATCTGGCAGTGCAATCTCTTATCAGGGCATATCAGGTAAGAACACAGCGTTGCGCCGGCGACCACGTTGTCCCAGCAGCTCCACTGCCGTGTAACACTGCTGGACAGTAGGAAGCTTAGAGCCTCTGCCACCCCACCAGGGCCATTGCTGCAGTGTGGTTTGCTCTCAGCCCAGGCCAGGAGCAGCAGGGATGGGGCCGTTCCCAGCCGGGTGGGTTGGGTGTGAGTGCTGCATGGGAGCTCCGGGCTCTGCCTCCACCTCCTCTTGCTCAGGAGTAGCATAGGACAGCCGTGCTGCTTCCCGTGCTTTGAAGGAGAGGATTGACAGCACTTCAGGAAACATTGCTTTGCTCTTTGCAAATGGATGAGGGCCGTGGTGCTGCCACACTGAAGCTCGGAGCCACGCTGCCAAAATCGACCTCTGGGGAGAAATGAGTTCCTAGCAGAAAGGAAACCTCTGCAGCACGCACCCAGGGCTGGTGTTTAAGCTCAGGAGAACACTGAGATGCATTCCTGTAGCCATCATTCTTTCCATCGTTCTTTCCCTGTTGGTTTGCCCAGCCGTGCTCACCTCTGGGGCACTGCACTACTCCTGCTGGGCTGCTTGTGAGCTCCCTGCACTTTGCTGATAGCACGGCAGCTATTGCTGGCTCCTTGTCCTGCTGGCTTCCGAATGCTGCACTGTTGGAGGCAGGCCCTTCCAAAGCAGCGATGTGCCCACGAAGCCCTCAGCCCTCTGTGCTCCCTCTGCTGCCTCAGCCTCCGCAGTGGCTGTGCTGAGGGGTTGTTGCTCTTGACTTGCTTTCTCCGATGTGGATTGAGAAAGCTGCAGCCGTAGTGGGGAGGTTCCAGGCGGGGAGGTGTGCAGGTGGGTGAGGGCCGGCAGCCCCACCTGTGGTATGTGACCTATTTAACCAGCAGGCAATTAATTTCCCAAACCAGATTGAGCTGGAGAGGCCCTGTAAGGAAAGGCGAGAGGTGTCCTGCCCTGTGCTGGCTCCTGGTGGCACCAGCACCGGTCTGTTCGTCCCCTGTGGCAGTGCTTGGGAGCCCAGCTCATTATTTCCTTTAAAATGACCACTGTGGTCTTGTTAGGACTGGGGAAAACAATCTGCCTCTGCATCCCTGCGGCAGAGGAGGCCGTGGCACCCGCGTGGTGGGACTGCTGCCACTGCTGCCTTGGGGTTCTGGGGGGGGAGGGTAGAAGAAAGAGGAAGAAAAGCATGGGAGAAGACCCCCTCCTTGTTCCTGCTGTACCCGAGCTGAGCTCTGGATGGAGGAACCCAACGTGGGAGGGCACTGCGGCCGCTGAGCCCTGGAACTGCTGGCCCTGAGATTCGGGATAGCCCTTCATTCCCTTTTCATCCATTTTGGGGCAGCCCTTAACACAACTCGTGTGGGCATCATGGATCCGGAGGGCAGCCCTGAGTACTGGAAATCAAAGCCATGAGTGTTCAAAACAAGAGCAGTGTGGACTAAAAAGAAAAGCAGTAATCACTGGACATCAGTGAGTGTGGGAAGGAAAGTCTCAGTGGTGCCAGGGGCAGCAAGGAGGACTTTCAGGCTGAAGAGAGCAGCTCTGGCTGCTGAGCTCTGTGGGGCGGCACAGGTAAGTGGGGGGCAGTGGTGCAGTGCTGCCCTTCCCAGTTCTGTGCTAGGAGCTGCTCCAGGCTTCAGAGCCACAGAGTGGGGCTGGGACCCTCCTGTCTGGCTCTGCGGGTGACGTGAGGAGGGAACCGCATGAGGTTGTGTGGTTTCGGTTATTATTTTAAGGAACATCTCTTCAATGAGTTCGTCTTAATGACTAATCTGTATTGTTGCTTCCAGGTCAGGGGCCATCACATTGCAAAGCTCGATCCTCTCGGCATTAGTTGTGTAAATTTTGATGATGCGCCTGTAACTGTTTCTCCAAACGTCGGTGAGAATTACTCTGCAAATTAATTCGAATGTAATTTAACTTTTTTACCCCTCCCCTCTTTTGTTTTTCTCCCTCTCCCCTCTCCCTCCTGGTACCTGTTCTCCCCTCCGTTCCCGGCCCATTTCATAGATTCGAGGGCACCATGTAGCACAACTCGACCCCCTGGGCATCCTGGATGCGGATCTGGACTCATCCGTTCCAGCTGATATTATCACATCCACAGACAAACTGGGTGAGGGCTTTGAGAGCAGTCAGTGCTGCATTGCTTGAGCTCCTCTCTCTCTCACAGCTTTGTAGGTAGAGCGCTTCACCAGTGCAGGGGAAAGGTCTGGAGTTTCCTCCCTAACGATGGCTGCAGATCAGTTTGGGGAGCGCAGTGGCGGCGGAGCAGCTCTGCCCCCCCCTGGCCGTCGCCGCTCCCCACGCTGAGCCCTGAGCTCTGCCCTTGTGCCAAGGAAGCCCTGGGATGCTCTCCCACCTGGGTAGGGGTGGAAGTTCCCCTGCTTTGGAGCGAGGGATGCATGCGTGTGTGGCACACAGGGGGGTGAAGCCCTAACGCTCCGTGCTCCCAGCACAGCAGCAGCGAGCTCCTTCACCCCGCCGCTGCCTCAGGGCCGGCCCTTTGCTGCAAGGCATGCTCCTAACCTAGAGTAGAGCGCAGCGATGATCACTAACCTCGCACAGCTGCCGATCTGAATTCTGTCTGTGTGTCTGTCTGTCTGATGGGTGGGTGGGCGACCGCACCGAGCGTCGTGCTGCAGGGCTGGGATGGAGGAGCGGTCCTCAGGATGCTCCCCGTGTCGCTGGGCGCTGCATTGCCTGGGTCAGCCCTGACCCCTGGGCCGCAGCCGGGTGGTTGCCGTCAGGGCTTTGCAGTGTTCTCACTGAGACTTGGCACCGTGGCTCCCGGTGTCGATTTAATTAGCAGGAGTGCATAATGAGAGCAGGGAGCGAGCCTTGCCGCTGCTACCAGCTGACGGTTTGCACCAGGGCTGGGTTGCATCGGCTGCCGCAGCCGTGTGTGAGCGCAGGAGGCCGCGTGTCCCTTCAGGAGCACCAGCTGCAAAACCTCATCCCGTGGATCCTGAAATAAAACTGCTTGTGCTGAGCAGGGCAGCGCGGAGACGCGGCGGCTGGGAGGAGAGCTGCCATCTCCTGCTTGCAGTGTGCAGCCAAGCCCAGCCCAGCAGCAATCCCACACGGCTCCATGCAGCACTTCTTCCTTAATTGGCAACGGCCTCATCGCTGCCGAGCCAGCAGAGCTGCCTTCCCACGTGGGAGCTTCCCCACGCCGCGCTGTCCTCACAGAGGGGGCAGTGGATGGGCTGCACGGGGCAGGATGCACACCGTGTCGCATCCCAGGTCCCCGTGGCACTGAGGGGTGATGTTTCCCACTGGCAGCCCAAGAGGGGCTGCAGGAGGTGGTTGGAGAGGCGGTGCTGTGAGGGGCTGCAGCACATCTCTGGCATGGAGAGAGATGGGTTTGAAGGGGGGTGGTGGGGGGCTGCAGCCGGCGTGCTGCAGGTGTAGGTCAGGGTGAGGGGGAAATCCTTCCACCAGAGGCTGTCGCTGCTGCCCAGAGCCGTGGGTGCCCCAGCCCTGGAGGTGCCCGAGGCTGTGGATGCAGCCCTGGCAGCCTGAGGTCCCTTCCAGTCCAACCACGCTGGGATCCCATGGCTCAGTGCTCCAGGATGCTGCCTGCCTGCAGCCCGGCCTCATGGCTGGGGGCTGTCAGGAGGACAAGGGCAGATTTTCTGGCCAGTGCCAAAGATCCACTGTAGCCCTGTTGTTTGTAGAGAAAGCCAATTTCTAAGCAAATCCTGCTGGCTTTTAGCTTGGAAAGAGTCTTTCCTAACACTTGGGCTGCAGTTAATTTGCAGAGCAGTTAATAAGAGGAGTGTTTGTTAGACTTGCCCTGGAAACAATCTTTTGTTTCCTATTTCTGCGCATTGAAATCCTTAAAGGTCAGCTGTCGTGCTGTGAGCTGCGCTGCGAGCAGCTTCTGCTCTGAGCGGGCACATCTGAGGAGCTGCGTGCCTCTCTCTAAAGCTGAGCTTTTGTCTCAGCTGCCTTTTGTCCAGCAGCTCCCCGCTGCTGGGTTTGGAAGCTGTCTGTGGGTACGGCAGGGCGACCCCTGGCTTAGTGCAGGAGTGCAGCATCCCATGCAGGGAACCCCTCACTGTGCCCAGCCCGGTTCCTGCCTGGGCGATGGAGCGCTCCCGCTGTCGGTCTGTCACGGAAGGAGCCTTTGGCAGGCGCCAGCTGTGCCCACAAAGCCTCTGCTCCCCTTGGGGCCGTTCTGCAGCCTGCAGTTGAGGTGCTGCGCACCAGAGGAGACCTCAACCCATGCAGCCCAACTGCTGCCCAGTGTCTGATGCCCCCTCCCTCCGTCCCCAGCACATTTGCCACCAGGACCCCTTTGCCACGTAGCGCAGCCATCCTCCCCCCACCCCACCCCTCCTTGCCTCCAGCGCTTCCCACCCTGAATTGTTTTCTGTGTCATTTTTTTAGACTCGTGTTTTTCCATGGCTGTTCTCCTCGCGGTTTTTTTCCTTTACTAACTCTGACTGCGTCTCTCTATCTTCTCCCTCTGCACCCCCCGCCCACCCCAGACCTCGCAGTGTTCAAGGAGCGACTGAGAGTGCTAACAGTGGGAGGTACGCACCCCGCAGCCCCAGCCCCGTGCAGCACAGGACTCTCCATAGGTTATTCTGGGCCCTTTGGCGCGCGGTCGGCGATGCTTCACCCCGAGTTGGAGCGCTCCCCGTAGCAGCACTGGGGCCCTCTGATGTGCACACACCTATCGCTCCGTTGCCTTTCGTTGTAACCTCGTTGTCGCGTGCTCGGTGTTAATTGCTGCTTGGTTCTTGCGCTCAAACCTCCTCCGTGCTCATTTTGGGTTTTGTGCTGCTTTTGCCCCCCTCCTCTCCCCTCCTCTCTCCTCTCCTCCCTCCCCCACCTGCGGCCGACCCCCCCCCCCCCGGCCCCATCCCTTCCTTCTCTCTGCTTCCGCTCGTCCCACCACCACAACCCTGCAGGATTTTACGGGCTGGATGAGTCCGACCTCGACAAGGTCTTCCATTTGCCCACAACCACCTTCATCGGAGGAAATGAGTCGGCTCTTCCGCTGCGGGAGATCATCCGCCGCCTGGAGGTGAGGGCTGTGGGTCTGCAGGCAGAGCGGCGCGCAGCACAGAGCTGTTGGCAGCAGCGCCGTGGCTTTGCTGCAGGTTGTTGCCTCTCTGCCTCGCTCCCCGTTCCTGGCTGACCTCAGGACGGAGATGAGCAGGGCAGGCTCTGATTCTGGGAGGTTTTCCTCATTCCCTCCTGCCTTGACAAATGGGGTCTGAAAGCAGCCTGAGGTGCGGTGCAGCCCTCGGAGGCTGTGGGTTCTGCACGTGCAGGCAGAGAGGGAGCCGTGCTGAGCACTGGGGTGAGGCAGCGTGCTGGGTGACTCCTGGGAGGTGCAGCTCACTGCTCACCTTGCCGGGTGCTGAAAGAGGAGACCGAGGGAACCCCGGCACCGCACGGAGCTGCCTTGGAGCTGGGGAAGCGTGCGGCTCCTGCCGGTGCCTGACGGGCTGTGCGATGCTCCGGGGCAGATGGCCTACTGCCAGCACATCGGCGTGGAGTTCATGTTCATCAACGACCTGGAGCAGTGCCAGTGGATCCGGCAGAAGTTCGAGACCCCGGGGATCATGCAGTTCAGCAACGAGGAGAAGCGAACGCTGCTGGCACGCCTGGTCCGCTCCACCAGGTACCCTGCCAGGACCCCCATTTTTCCCCATCTATTTCCTGCCGGATGGCTGCCCTCGCTGGACGGTCACCACCTGCATCACCTCTCCTTGGTGTCATCCGTGCGGTCCCTCCAGGCCGGGCTGAGCACAGATCTGTGACGTAGGGCTCACTCAGGTGCTGCCAGAGCGCTGGCACAGAGCCTGCAGACAGATGATGCTGGCAGAAAACAGCTAAAAATAAGGTGTTGTTCAGCAGCACAGCATGCAGGGTGGGAGCAGGGAGCTGGGCAGCAGGAGAGGGCGTGGGGCGAGCAGGGGCTGTGCCCCCCGGTAAGGTCCTCTCTCTGCCCCCCCTTCCAGGTTTGAGGAGTTCCTCCATCGGAAATGGTCTTCGGAGAAGCGTTTCGGTCTGGAGGGCTGCGAAGTGCTGATCCCAGCCTTAAAGACCATCATTGATAAGTCGAGTGAGAAGGGAGTGGATTATGTGATCATGGGGATGCCCCACAGGTAGGTGCTGCCGCGCTTGGTACCCTGGGGTTCGGTTCTGCAGGGTGAGCAGCTGAGCTCGGACCTCAGCAGCTCCCTCTGTACAGAAGGGCTCTGGGGGGGAAGAGATGGGAACGGCGCTGCAGAGCCAGCTCTGTGCCTGTGGCCGAAGGAGCTGCGTTTGAGCAGGGCTGCAGCGTGAGGGTGGGATTTGGCCGTGCTGCGGCAGGGAGGGCACCGAGGGCGTCCCCATCCCTGCAGCACAAAGGATGTGCTATATACACAAAGGACGTGTTACAGCTCGGGACCCCGTCCCCTCCCCTTGTTCCCCGCAGCTCAGGGGCTGTAGGGCTGCCCCCGGCTCTCTGGTTGGGAGGCAGGGGGCTGTGCTGCCTGCTGCTCACCGAGGCGGCGTTGCTTTCACAGAGGGCGCCTGAACGTCCTTGCCAACGTGATCAGGAAGGAGCTGGAGCAGATCTTCTGCCAGTTCGACTCCAAGCTGGAGGCTGCCGACGAGGTGAGTCCTCCTCCACTCCATCCCCCCAGCAGCCTGCAGGCCGTGGCACTGCATTGCACCACCGTGACCCCGTCCCTCCGGCAGGGCTCCGGTGACGTCAAATACCACCTGGGGATGTACCACCGCAGGATCAACCGCGTCACCGACAGGAACATCACCCTGTCCCTGGTGGCCAACCCCTCCCACCTGGAGGCGGCTGATCCCGTGGTCCAAGGCAAGACCAAAGCGGAGCAGTTCTACTGCGGGGACACGGAGGGGAAGAAGGTGAGCAGGACGGTGGCACTGAGGGTCTGGCACACAAACTGCCGTCACCACGGCTGCTCCCGCATCTCCCCCTGGTCTGTGCTGGTAGCTCCTGTGGGGGCTTGGCCCCGAGCAGAGCTCCCATCCCCAAAGGCTCAGCAGCAGGGCTGCGAGGGCTCAGCTCCACGCTGCAGGGTCTTGTTGTGTGCGGGGTGGGAGTGCTGGGGGCACCGCGCCGGGGGGGTTTGTGCCCAAATCGCTGCCTCATTCATCGCCTGTGGCACTCCAGGAGAAGTGGAATGGTGAGATCAAAAGTACTTCCCTTCCTCCCACACTGCGAGGGCTGGGAATAAATAGAGCAGCTCTGTCCTCGCCTGGCAGGCAGCGTCCTCAGGCAGCCCCCGGCTAAAGCAGCGGAGCAGCTGAAGGCACAGCGAGCTCTGCCACAACGCGCTCCTTCTTTTGGGGTGAAAGCATGCAGGAAAGGTGCATTTCTCCCAGCTCAGTCCCTGGAGTTGTGGAGCAGAGGGTTTTGGGGTGGGACGATGGCCCCGAGCATCCCACAGGGATCGCAGCGGCTGCCCATCAGGCACTGTGGGAAACCCACTGGACTCTGCAGTGGGGCTGAGATGTGGCCGCAGTGCCGCTGAGTGCCTTCACCCTGCAGGTGATGTCCATCCTCCTGCACGGCGACGCAGCATTTGCAGGGCAGGGGATCGTGTACGAGACGTTCCACCTGAGCGACCTGCCCTCCTACACCACGCATGGCACCGTGCACGTCGTGGTCAACAACCAGGTAAGGGGCACAGCTGCCCAAAACCAGGGGAGATGCTGCGGCTCCAGTGCTGGGATGGGGCTGGGGAAGCCCGGCTCACTGCAGCCCGAGGCCTGGAAGTCACCTGCATTCCCCAGGCGCCGTGCAAGCTGAGGGAAAATGCCTGGCCTGGTGCCTGCCCGGCTTCAGTGCCAGCCAGGACCTGCAGGCAGCACGGTTCGTTCCAAATCCCGTCCTCCCCAACAGATTGGTTTCACCACTGACCCACGCATGGCCCGCTCCTCTCCGTACCCCACCGATGTCGCCCGCGTGGTCAACGCTCCCATCTTCCACGTCAACGCCGACGACCCCGAGGCTGTGGTTTATGTGTGCAATGTGGCAGCGGAGTGGCGAAGCACTTTCCATAAGGATGTGGTGGTGGATTTGGTAAGGAGGTGGCACCTGGCTTTGTCTGGAAGCTGTGGCTTCTCCAGCCTTTGGGGCACGGTTTCAGGGGAGGGAAAGAGAGGGTTTAGGTGAGGCCATGCATTCTAACACCTGGGGAAGAAGCGCTGTCTCTGTCTCTGTGCCTGCCCTCATGCCTTGCACTGAGCAGGGCAGAGCTGCTCCCTCCTGGGCTGCTTTGGACTTTGCATAGCACACAGACGCTGTGGCTCTGTGAGGCTCAGGCTGCAGGGCTGCTCTCAGAGGCCCCCTCCTTCCCCACAGGTGTGCTATAGGCGCAACGGGCACAACGAGATGGACGAGCCCATGTTCACGCAGCCCCTGATGTACAAACAGATCCGGAAGCAGAAGCCAGTGCTGCAGAAATACGCCGAGCTCCTGATTTCACAGGGGGTTGTAAATCAGCCAGAGTACGAGGTATGTCACTGGGGTCAGCGTGCAGCTGGGCAGCACTGTGGCATGGGGGGTAGAGGAGCTGGCACCCCCAGCACCCTCTAAGGGAACGGGGTGCACCCATCTTCACAATAGAAAGGTTGGCACAACATGGGAGAGGGATGCAGGGCACCGGGCACACAGACCTGCCCTGGCTGCCTCAGAGCCTCGTGAAGCTGCTCGGTTGGTTCAGAGCTGTGGTGACGGCTGGTGGCCCATCACCACGCACCTAAAGGTGGCAGAGCTGTGCTGCACTTGGGTGAGCAGTGGCTGGGCTGGGAGCTGCAGCTCTGCTGTGGGCTCTGCCAGCTGGGAACAGGAACATCTCGTTCCCATCTCGTTCCGGGCTGCCCCTTGATCTCTGCAGTGCTGAGCTGCTCCGCAGCCATGCCCTGCGGCACTGGGAGGGCTGGGGCTGAGCTGCAGGGCCCCCAGGGGCTGCCTGGCACAGGGACCCGCTCTGAACCCAGGAGCCCAAGCTCACGCCAGCACTGTTGTTTGGAGCCTCCTCAGTAACGCAGCTCTGCCCGCTTCTGCCTCACAGGAGGAAATCGCCAAGTATGATAAGATCTGTGAGGAGGCCCATGCAAGATCTAAGGATGAAAAGATCTTGCACATCAAGCACTGGCTGGACTCCCCCTGGCCTGGTAAGTTGCTGACAGCATCTCAGCTAGTGCACAGCCCCACTTCTTCAAAGCCTGCCGGGGTTCCGGTGCCCCGTCAGCTGGCTTTCAGCAAATGCATGCTCACGGGGTGAGGGCGCCGTGCTGGCACCCCTGCTTCTGTCCTCGGGGTGTCGGTGGGGCCAGGCATTGGCCCTGCAGCACCGTGGCTGCTCCTCTGGCCACAGGTTTCTTCACTCTGGACGGCCAACCCCGCAGCATGAGCTGCCCCTCCACCGGGCTGAACGAGGAGGACCTGACGCACATCGGCCAAGTGGCCAGCTCTGTGCCTGTGGAGGACTTCACCATCCACGGAGGTAGGAGCTCGCTGCAGCCACGTGCTCGTTCCTGAGACGGTGTGGGAGAGGGACGGAGCGCTGAGGGGTTCAAAGGGAGCTGTGGTTAATGAGGGGAGGAGTGCGAGGAGCAGCTCGTCCTTGGAGCTGCCCGGAGGAAGCGTTCCCCTGCCCGGGGCTGTGCACACACCGTCAGCCCACGGGCAGCTTTGGGGATGGAGCTGTTCTCACCACCACGAACCATCGCCTGTCCCGGCAGGCCTGAGCCGAATCCTGAAGACCCGCGGGGAGATGGTGAAGAACAGGACTGTGGATTGGGCGCTGGCTGAGTACATGGCGTTCGGCTCCCTGCTGAAGGAGGGCATCCACATCCGCCTGAGCGGGCAGGACGTCGAGAGGGGCACCTTCAGGTGGGGCAGCGCTGCCGTGCTCGGCCCCACGGCCTCTGGAAGGGATCCCAGACCACACGGCCTTTGTCCTTTGGGCTGTTTATTTTGCCGCTCTGCGCCGCGATCCCCTGTTGGCAAAGCAGCCAGGAAGGGGGAATGGCCAAATGAGACACCCATGAAGCAGCAGCTTGCGTTTGGGAGGGGGTAACACTGCCCTTCCCCCTCTTCCAGCCATCGCCACCACGTGCTGCACGACCAGAACGTGGACAAGAGGACCTGCATCCCGATGAACCACCTGTGGCCCAACCAGGCTCCCTACACCGTCTGCAACAGCTCTCTGTCTGAGTACGGCGTCCTGGGTGAGTGTGACTCCGTGCCCAGAGGGCCGCAGCCCCAGCCCTCCCCCTAACGCTCCCCTTCCCTCTCCTGCAGGCTTTGAGCTGGGCTTTGCCATGGCCAGCCCCAATGCCCTGGTGCTCTGGGAAGCCCAATTTGGGGACTTCCACAACACCGCCCAGTGCATCATTGACCAGTTCATCTGCCCCGGGCAAGCCAAGTGGGTCAGGCAGAACGGCATCGTCCTGCTGCTCCCCCACGGCATGGAGGGCATGGTGAGGACCCCCCCAGGCCCCGGCTGCCTCCCAGCTCGTGGCAGCCTGGCTGTTCCTTCACTGCCTGGCTCCACCTGCAGGGCCCTGAGCACTCATCCGCCCGTCCGGAGCGGTTCCTGCAGATGTGCAACGACGACCCCGACGTCTTCCCTGTGAGTGGGGCTCAGCCCGACCCCCCGCTCACCACCCTCCCCCCCGGCGGCCTTGCTGGGCCCTGATCTCCCCCATAAAGCTCGAGGGTGGGGGGCGGCCCCGGGGTGGGCTCAGCACAACGTGGCGTGACGCCAAGCTGCCCTCAGCAGCAGTGCGGTGCAGCGGGGAGGCTGTTGTCCCACGCTGGGAGCACAGAAGCGCGGCTGTCCCCAGTGCTGCGCTCTCTGTGTGTCCCTGTGTGCTTTGGGAGGGGGCAGCGGGGGGCTGGGGGGCAGCAGGGCTGCGGGGCCACGGGGCACTGCTGTTCCTCGACACCCCCTGACCCGCGCTTGTTGAGGCAGAAGCTGGAAGACTTTGACGTGCGCCAGCTGTACGACTGCAACTGGATCGTCGTCAACTGCTCCACTCCAGCCAACTTCTTCCACGTCCTGCGGCGTCAGATCCTCCTGCCCTTCCGCAAACCGGTCAGTGCCCGGCGCCGGGGCTGTGGGTGCAGCGGGAGCTGCCGGCTGCTCACTGCAGGGGAAGGGAGGGAAGAAAGCTCTGGGGTTGGAAACCACCGTCGTCCTTGGGCAAACGGAGCAGCCCGTGTGCCCTCCTGTTCGCTCCCAGCCGAGCAGAGGAAGGGCGCTGCCAGGCAGCCGTGCTCCCTGCTCGGGGCGAGGAGTTCTGGCACTGCTCACCGTTTGGCCTCTCCCTCCCCTGCAGCTGATCATCTTCACTCCAAAGTCGCTGCTGCGCCACCCCGAAGCGCGCTCCAGCTTCGATGACATGCTGCCAGGTACGGCAGCGCGGGCCGCGTTTGCCTCCTAGGGGGTGAAGGGCAGCAGCCGGGGTGGTGTAAAGTCCTGCTGGCAGCATCCCCGCGCCGGCCACCCCTGTGCTGCAGTAGATTGAATCCCTGAAATCCCTTTGGTTGTGGTCACCTCGGGCTGCGGGTCCTTATGGCCGCACCACCTCCCCGGTCTGCAGCCCTGCCGCGTTCTCCCCGCGCTGATGGTGGGCTTCCATCCTTCCACAGGCACCAATTTCCTCCGGGTCATCCCCGACAGCGGCCCCGCAGCACAGAGCCCGCAGAGCGTCCGCCGGCTGCTGTTCTGCACCGGGAAGGTTTACTACGACCTGACACGGGAGCGCAAGGCCCGCAACATGGAGGCAGACGTGGCCATCACCAGGGTGGAGCAGGTGAGCTCAGCGCATCCGGGTTGAGGCCGCAGAGCTGGGTGCCACGCCGGCCGCCACCAACCCCCGTCCTCCCGCAGCTGTCGCCTTTCCCCTTCGACCTCCTGCAGAAGGAAGCTCAGAAATACCCCAACGCCGAGCTGGTGTGGTGCCAGGAGGAGCACAAGAACCAGGGCTACTACGACTACGTCAAACCGCGCCTGCGCACCACCATCAACCGCGCCAAGCCCGTGTGGTAACAGCAGAGCCGGGGGTCCCCAAGGGCAGCGCCGCGGTCAGGGCTGCCCCGGCGCCCCCCAACCTCCATCTCCCTGCAGGTACGCAGGCCGGGAGCCGGCAGCTGCCCCCGCCACCGGCAACAAGAAGACTCACCTGACGGAGCTGCAGCGGCTGCTCGACACCGCCTTCAACCTGGACGCCTTCAAGGACCTGGCCTGAGACCCCAACCCCCACAGCCCCCCCGCGGCCGCTGCAGCATGCGCGTGGCTCTGTCCGTCTGTCTGTGTGTCTGTCGCTCGCCTCCCGCCTCCGTCCTAAACTACACGCCTTGTCAACCCAATGCCTCGCCTCGTGTGTGTGCCGCCGCACCGGGATCCCCGCGCTGAGACCGAGGTCCCCCATCGGGGTTGTGACGCCTCCACTTGGGACTGATTTCCCCCCCCTCGGGGTCAGGATTCCCCACTGAGGCCAAGACCCCCCCGGTTGGGGACGGGATCCCATCGAGGCAGGGATGCCCCCGAGCGGTGGGCTCTGCTCACGCGCAGACATGTTCGGCCCTTTGCTTCCAAAGCTCGGGGTCGCGGTGGAGTCGGGGACTCCCTGTTCTCCATCCCAGCCCCCTCGGCTCTCGGCTGCCTCACGCTGGGGACAGGACGGGGTGACGCGGGGCCGCGCTGCCCCACGGGGCTGCTGCCGGTGGGGCGGGGGGCGGCGGGACCCCAAATCACCGCTGCCCACGTGCGGTGCCGCCACTGCCGGCTGTGACACGTCGGTGCCGCTGTCGCCCCCCCCGCGCCGCCCCCTGACGCAGTGCCCCCCACCCCCCCCCGGCTCCGTGTCCCGCTCTGCGCTCGGCGCGCGGCTGCCCACGCCTGGAAGGGGGGGGGGGGGGGTGAAGGGAGGGGTGGGCCGGGCGGGCCTGGGGGGGCGGGGCCGCGCATACAGATGAGCCCTCGGCCCCATTGTGCGCGGCGCGCGGCGGCGCGGGTTCGGCTCGGCTCGGCCCGGTTCGGCTCGGCCCGGCTCGGCCCCGCCCCGCCCCGCCCCGCGCCCCCCCTCTCCCTTCCCCCCTTTCCCTGCCCCCCTCCCCAGGGCCGCGCTATGGAGCCGGGGCCGCGCGCGGGCTGAAAATCCCGCGCAGCTTCCGCGCAGCCGCGCGCGCACGGCGCCGCCAGGGCCATCTTGGGCCGCTCGGCACGGTGAGAGCGGGGCCGGGGCCGGGGGGGGACGCGGGGACACATTTTGGGGCGGGGGGGGTGACGTGCGCAGGGGGCGCGGAGCGGCGCTGCGGCTGAAAATCGCTCCGCGACCCCCCGAGCCGGGAGCGGCGCTCGCCGGGCCGAGAGCCCCCGCGGGTGCGTCGGACTGCGGGGATGGATGCGGGGTGTCCGTTGCCCCCCCCGGCACCGCTGACAGCGCGGCGCGCGCAGCCGCCCCCATCCCGCCACCTCCGCGCGGGGCCGGGGGGGAACCGAAAGCGTCGCGCTGCTCTCGGGGGGTGGGAAATACCCGGGGTGGGGGTGGGCAGCTCCGGGGGGCGGGGGAAGTCCCCGCGGGTTCCCCCGCCCCGCTGTCACCGATGGGAGGAGGGAGGGGGGGGGGCTGCCGCGTTCCCAGGGGTGACCCGAGGGGGTGACATTGGGGGATACGGTCCCCCGGGGGTGGCCCCTGTGGGGGTGACACTGTGTGTGTGTGGGGGGGGGGGGGAGGGGGGGGGGGGGGGTTGGTGCCTCCCCCCGGCTCGGCTCGGTCCCGCAGCGTTGGGGTCGCGTCGGGGCCCCCCCGGCTGGCAGCGGGGCAGGCGCGTGCCGGCGGTGCCGTGCCGGGCAGGACGCCAAGTCCCAGAGCCGGGGGGGTCGGGGGGGATGGCGGCCGTGCCCACGGGAGCTCCGCACCTCCCCGCACGGTTGGGGGGCGGCGCTGCCCCGCAGTTCTCCCGGCGCCCATTTCCCGTTCCCCCCCTCGCCCCGCAGTCCCGCTGTCGGTGCCGCCGTCCCGCAGCGCCCGCCGCAGCGCCCGATGAACTCCATGAACCCCATGAAACCGTCGCTGCCGCCCGCACCGCACGGGTGAGTGCCGCCCCACGGCCGCCCGGCGCGTGGCATCCTTCCCCTGTCCCCCCCCCCACCTCTCCCCCCTAATTAAGTTGTTTTTCTTTCTAGTGATGGTTCATTTGCATATGAGGCTGTTCCCTGGCAACCGAGCACCAATCAGCCGCCGGGATCCCTCTCCGTGGTAACCACCGTCTGGGGGGTCAGCAACACCTCGCAGAGCCAGGTACCGCCCCCCCCCACCCCCCGCACCCCACGCTCCTGTCTGCCCAACCCCCCCCCCAACCCCACCCCCCCCCCGGGGTCCTGAAGGCCGGCAGCAGGGAGGAGCTGCCCTGTGAGGGTGGGGCTGGGAGGGGCTTCCCGAAGGGGGCGGGGTCACCTGGTGTGGGCGGGGCTGGGGGGGGGCTCTGAAGTGTTGGGTGGGGGGACCCCAGTGAGACCCCATTGACCCCCACTGAGGCCCCACTGACTGAACGTTGACAGCCACTCAGACCCCACTGACTGCCGTGTGACCCCCACTGAGACCCCACTGAGACCCCACTGACTTAACACTGATGCCTGCTGAGACACCACTGACGATCTTTTGAAACCCACTAAGATTCCGCTGACTTTCCATTGACCCCCACTGACCCCCCTTGATCACCTGTTCACACTGAGACCCCACTGCCTTAACACTGACACCTGCTCAAACCCCACTGACTGCTGCTTGACCCCCACTGACAGCTGCTAAGACTCCATTAAGCCCCTACTGGGATCCCATTGATTTTTCTTTGAGCTCTCACTGGGACCCCACTGACAATCGCTGAGACCCCATTGACACTGAGATCCTACTGGCTGTTGACCCCACTCAGACCCCGCTGACAGGCTCTTGATACCCAACGCGACCTCACTGACAGCCACCAAGACCCCACTGCCTTTCCAGTGACCCCCACTGAGACCCTGTTGATGTCCAGTGAGTTCCCACTGACTGTCCACTGACACCCGCTGAGATCCCATTGACACCCACTGAGACCCTATTGACTTTCCATTGACACCCACTGGGATCCCACCGGCACCCCATGAGTTCCTACTGACTGTTCATTGACCCTCACTGAGCACCCATTGACCTCCTGTTGATACCGAGACTCCACTGGCTGTCCCCTGAGACCCACTGAGATCCCATTGACACCCACTGAGACCCCACTGAGTGTCCATTGACACCGAGACCCCACTTTCTCAATCTCGATGCCCGCTCAGACCCCACTGACCGTCCCCTGACCCGCAGTGAGGCAGCACTGGCAGCTGCTGGGCTCCCAGTGACTTTCCTCTGACCTCTGAGTCCCCGCTGGCCAACCAATGAGGCTCACACTGCAGTGACGCCGCCGAGACCCCGGTGACGCTCACTGCCCCCACGCGCTCAGAGGTGCCAGCAGATCCCGGCCTCACCGCCCCCCATGCTGTGCCCCTCGCCCCCAACCCCACGTCCCGTCCCCCCCCCGCAGGTTTTTGGCAGCCCCATGGGCCCCGGGGGCGGCAGCTCCAGCACCCCGCTGCTGCCCGGCGTGGCGGGCGCCAGTTCGGGGATGAGCTCTCCGCAGTTCCTGGCGCAGCCGCCCTTTGCCGAGCCGGCTCCCACCAAGGGCTACGTGCAGCAGAGCGTCTACGGCCGCGGCTCCTACCCCGGCGGGCCCGGCTTCGCCCCCAGGTAAGGCGGGCACGGCCCGGCGCGGTGACACCCGGCACGACCGCGGCTCCCCCTCCCCACTGCCTGTGCTCCGCAGCTACGCGGGCAGCCCTGGTGCCATGGGGCTCCCGGCGCACGCCGCCCGCCCGCCCCCCGCCGCCGACTTCACCCAAGCGGCCGCCGCCGCCGCCGTGGCCGCTGCCGCCGCCACCGCCACGGCCACAGCCACGGCCACGGTGGCGGCGCTGCAGGAGAAGCAGAGCCAGGAGCTGAGCCAGTACGGCGCGGTAAGGACGGCCGCACGCGGGGGGGGAGGCGGTGTGGGCGCGCGGCACTGATTGCCGTTTCCGGCACTGACCTCCGTTTCCGTGCCGCAGATGGGAGCAGGGCAGCCCTTTGGCACTCAGTTCCTGCCCCACGCCTCCCCGCGCGGCCCCACCGGCCTCAGCCCTGGCGGCGTGGCGAGCGTCATGGCACCCCTGGGCGTGGGGCCCGCGCGGGCGCCAGCTGTGGGCACGCTGTACGGCGCGCAGCGGCTGCCCCAGCACACCTACCCAGGGCCCCCCCCCGGGCAGCAGCTGCCACGGCAAGGCGTCAAGCGGGCGTACGGCGGAGAGGTGAGTGCGGCCACGGGGCTGCGGGGCTGGGACCGGTGCTGCGTCGCCAGAGCCGTGCTGACGCTGTGCCCGCAGGGGTACCCGGCACAGCAGTACCTGCAGGGCGGGCAGTACCCCGGCACGCAGTACCCCCCCGGCGCCCCCCAGTCCTCAGCGCCGTCCCCGTCCTACCCCGGGCACAGGATGCAGCCAGGCGTGGGCCAGTACCTCTCCGCTGCGGGCGGCACCGGGGCCTACTATAAGGTATGGGAGGGGCTGAAGGGCGCGGGGCCGGCGCTGCGGGGGGCACGGGGCTGATGCCGGGCCGTCACCATCCTTGCAGGCGGCTGAGCAATTCAATGGGCAGAGTGCAACCTTCGGCACCTACAGCCAGGCTGCCATCAGCGGGGTGAGTGCCGGCAGCGTGGGCGTGCGGTGGGGCTGCCAGCAGTGCTGTATGATGATGGGGGTGGTGGTGGTGATGATGGTGATGGTGATGGTGGTGATGGTGATGGTGATGGTATCCCCACAGCCAGGGCGCTCGGTGCCAGGGTACCCCAGCTCACCCCTGCCTGGGAACCCCACACCGCCCATGACGCCGGGGAGCAGCATGGCCCCCTACATGTCCCCAGGCCAGGACGTTAAGGCTCCCTTCCTGCCCGACGTGAAGCCCAGCATGGCTGCCCTGCACCCCTCGCCCTCAGGTAGGAGCGGTGGGAGGACCGCTGCGGCGTTGCCCCTTTAAGGGCTGGGTGCTGAAGGGGGTGGGCGGGGTTTTGGCTCGGGGGTGTGGCCAATGGGAGGGGCTGTGGTCTGCGAGGGGAGGGGCATCGAGGGTAGCGTCCAATGAGAGAGGTGGGGGTGTGGCTTTCAGGAAGAGGGTGTGGTCAACAGATGTAGGAGGGGCTTAAGGCAGGGGTGGGGCTTCGGGGGGGTACCTGGGAATGGGAGGGGCTTCTCTAAGGGGGTGGAGTCAGCTGGGACGGACAGCTATTAAATGTGGGGTGGGGTGGGGTGACCCCACTGCAAAACCATGAGCTCTCATTGACCCCCCCGGGGCCCCGTTGAGCATTCATTGACCCCCCCTGGGACCCCGCTGACCCCTGCTGAGACCCCACGACCACCCATTTATGCCCACTGAGACCCCATGACACCCACCTTGTCCCCACTGGCCATCCGCTGCCACTGCCACCACCCCACTGCCACTCCACGACACCCACCACTGCCCCACGGATGTCCACCCAAGGTCCCCGGCCACTCCACTGCCACCCCCCTGATGTCCCCTGCCCCCCTGCTGTCCCTGCAGGGCCGCCCGCAGGTGAGGAGCTGCGCCTGACCTTCCCAGTGCGTGACGGCGTGGTGCTGGAGCCCTTCCGCCTGCAGCACAACCTGGCTGTCAGCAACCACGTCTTCCAGCTGCGCGACTCCGTCTACAAAACGCTGATGATGAGGTCAGGGCGGTGCCAGGGGGGCAGGCGGGGGGGTGGTGAGCTGCCATGGTGTGGTGCGGCACCGCAGGGCGCTGTGGGGCACAGGGGGGCTGAGTGGGGCACAGGGGTGGCAAAGGGCCCTGCATGGCACAGCGTGGCACAAAGCCACAAGATATGGCCCTGCACAGCGTGCCACAGCGCTGCGTGTTGCGGCCCTCGATGGCTCATCGTGGCACAGTTCTCCACACTGTGGTCCTACTTGGTGTGTCGTGGCTTGTGGCACGGTGCTGTGTGATACGGCCCCACACAGCTCAGCATGGCACAGTGCTCCATGACATGGCCCTACACAGCTCAGCATGGCACAGGGCTCCATGACATGGCTCTGCACAGCTCAGCATGGCACAATGCTCCATGACATGGCTCTGCACAGCTCAGCATGGCACAGTGCTCCATGACATGGCTCTGTACAGCTCAGCATGGCACAGGGCTCCATGACATGGCTCTGTACAGCTCAGCATGGCACAGGGCTCCATGACATGGCTCTGCACAGCTCAGCATGGCACAGGGCTCCATGGCATGGCTCTGCACAGCTCAGCATGGCACAGTGCTCCATGACATGGCCCTACACAGCTCAGCATGGCACAGGGCTCCATGACATGGCCCTGCACAGCTCAGCATGGCACAATGCTCCATGACATGGCTCTGCACAGCTCAGCATGGCACAATGCTCCATGACATGGCTCTGCACAGCTCAGCATGGCACAGGGCTCCATGACATGGCTCTGCACAGCTCAGCATGGCACAGTGCTCCATGACATGGCTCTGTACAGCTCAGCATGGCACAGTGCTCCATGACATGGCTCTGCGCAGCTCAGCGTGGCACAGGGCTCCATGACATGGCCCTACAAGGCGTGCACTGATGCTTATGGCACAGCACGGCACCGCACTGCATAACACGGCCCTCGGCTCATCGTGGTGCAGTGCTGCACACTGTGGTCCTACTTTACGTGCCGTGGTGCAGTGCTGATGACCCGGCCCCACGCAGCTCAGTGCTGCACACCGTGGTGCTGAGCAGCATGGCATGGCTCAGCATGGCTCAGTGCATCTCCCCCACTCTGCGCCCCTCCTGCTGCCCCCCCAGGCCCGACCTGGAGCTGCAGTTCAAGTGCTACCACCACGAGGACCGACAGATGAACACCAACTGGCCGGCCTCCGTGCAGGTCAGCGTCAACGCCACGCCGCTCACCATCGAGCGCGGCGACAACAAGACCTCGCACAAACCGCTCTACCTGAAGCACGTCTGCCAGCCCGGCCGCAACACCATCCAGATCACCGTCACCGCCTGCTGCTGCGTGAGCGGGGCCGCGGGGCGGGCGGGGGGCTGCGGGGGGCTGTGGGGCCGTGGCTCACCGCGCCGTCGCCCCGCAGTCGCATCTCTTCGTGCTGCAGTTGGTGCACCGGCCCTCAGTGCGCTCGGTGCTGCAGGGCCTCATCAAGAAACGGCTGCTGCCCGCCGAGCACTGCATCACCAAAAGTGAGTGCGGGGCGCCGGGGGATGGTGTGGGGTTGGGGGTCTCCTCCTCACCCCGCATCTCGCCCCTTCCCCCAAGTTAAGAGGAACTTCAGCAGCGGGACCATCCCGGGCACGCCTGGGCCCAACGGGGAGGACGGGGTAGAGCAGACGGCCATCAAGGTGTCCCTCAAGTGCCCCATCACCTTCCGCCGCATCCAGCTGCCTGCCCGGGGGCACGACTGCCGCCACATCCAGGTGGGGAGGGGAAGGGGGAAGGGAAGGGAAGGGAAGGGAAGGGAAGGGAAGGGAAGGGAAGGGAAGGGAAGGGAAGGGAAGGGAAGGGAAGGGAAGGGAAGGGAAGGGAAGGGAAGGGAAGGGAAGGGAAGGGAAGGGAAGGGAAGGGAAGGGAAGGGAGACGGTGGGAGAGGATGGGATGAGATGGGGAAGGGATGGAGAAGGGAAGGGGATGGGGAAGGGAAGGGGAAGGGAGCCCCTATCGGTGCCAGCTCAGCCCCATCTGTCCCACAGTGCTTTGACCTGGAGTCCTACCTGCAGCTCAACTGCGAGCGAGGCACGTGGCGGTGTCCTGTGTGCAAGTGAGTGCAGCCTGTGGGACTGGGGTGTCCTCCTGGGGCCATCCCTGGGTGTCCCTGTGGGGTTGTGCCTCAGTGTCCCTCACTGTCCGTCCCTTGGTGTTCCAGTGGAGCCATGCCTCGGTGCCCATGCAGGGTTGTTCCTTGGTGCCCCCACGGAGCTGTGCCTCTGTGTCCGCGTGAGGACACAGGAGCTGTGCCCCTTGTTGTCCCTCACTGTGCTATGGTGTCCCCACGGGGGTGTCCCTCAGTGCTCTCATTGACCCGTGCCTCAGTGTCCCCACGGGGATGTCCCATGGTGTCCTTCGGTCTCCCAATGGAGCTGTGCTGTGGCATCTGCACGGGGCCAGCCCTTGGCGTCCCCCGCTGTCCCAGTTGTACCCCGAGGGCCGTCCCCTGCTGTCCCCTCACTGCTGTGCCTCCCGCAGTAAGACGGCGCTGCTGGAGGGGCTGGAGGTGGACCAGTACATGCTGGGCATCCTGATCTACATCCAGAGGTGAGTGCTGCTGCCCCCCGACCCCACACGGCCACGCTGCCCACCGCCACGCCGTGCCACCGCCCGCAGCTCGGACTACGAGGAGATCACCATCGACCCGACGTGCAGCTGGAAGCCGGTGCCCGTCAAACCCGACCTGCACATCAAGGAGGAGGCGGACGGGCCGGCTCTCAAACGCTGCCGCACCGCCAGCCCGGCGCACATGGTGCTGCCCAACATCATGGAGATGATCGCGGCGCTGGGGCCGGGCTCCTCGCCCTTCGCCGCCCCGGCGGCCGATTACGGCACGCAGGGTGAGCGTAACCCCGCCGAGGTGCTCTGACCCCCCCCCCCCAATTTGGCGCCACGCTCACCCCATTTCTTCGCCCCATTTCTCCCGCAGGTTCCACGTTCCCGGCCCCTTCAGCCTATCCTGAGCCGTTCCCCCCCGCCGCCCCCGGCACGCCGACGCTGGGGGACTTTGCGCCGCCCACCTCCTTCCCACCTGAGCTGCTGCCCCCCGACAAGTCGCCCGCTGCCCCCCTGCCTGGACAGGTCGTTAATGGGGGGACAAGGAGGAGGAGGAGGAGGAGGGTGATGGGTGCTGAAGGCCGCTGTCCCCACAGCTGCCTCCCGCCGGCCGGATGGAGCCGTCCCACGCTGCCGCTCTTCACGCCATGGGCAGCCCAGCACAGCATCGCGCCGTGCCCCCCCCGCGGCCCCCGCCGGGCAGCGCCGGCCCCGATGTCACCTTCAGCACCGCGCCGGGGAGCGGGGATGGAACGGAGCCCGCGTTGGATGTGAGTATGGGGGACAGGGGGGTAGGTGGGGGGGGGGGAGGGTGAGTCCCCTGCTGGGTTCCAGCGTCCCCTGCAGTGCCTTGGTGTTCCTCCATACCCCCCGGTGTCCCCACGGAGCTGTGCCTTCGTGTCGCTCAGCATCTCCCATCCCTCTGTGCCTTCATGTCGCTCAGCATCCCTCTGTGTGTCCCAGCATCCCTGTGGCGCTGTGCCTCATGTCCCCCTGCTGTCCCCACGGAGCTCTGCCTTCGTGTCCCTCAGTGCCCCTTGGTGTCCCCTTAAGGCTGTGCCTTAATGTCCTTCAGTATCCCCCACTGTCCCCGTGGAGGCTCGCTTCCTGGTCCCCTGTTGTCCCCATGGAGCTGTGCATTCATTCATGTCCTGCAGCATTTCTCAGTGTCCCCCACTGTCCCCATGGAGCTGTGCTTCGTGGTCCCCTGGTGTCCCCATAGAGCTGTGCCTTGGTGTCCCTCAGCATCCCTCAGCGTGCCCCACTGTCCCCACAGAGCTGCATCTCAGTGCCCTTTATTGTCCCATTAAGGCTGTGCTCCAGTGTCCCCCTGGAGAACTGCTTCCTGGTCCCCAGATGTCCCCTCGGAGCTGTGCCATTGTCCCTCAGGATCCCCTTATGATTGTGCCTCACTGTCCCCATTGGGCCATTTCTCACTGTGCCTCGGTGTCCCCATGGAGCTTCGGTGCTCCTCCTTGGTGACATCCCTTGGTGTCACGTCCACGTAGCTGTGCTGCATTGCGTCGTGTCCCTTGGATCCCCCGAGGGGGGAGGGAATCCCTCGGTGTGTTGGGGGGCCGTTGGGGGGTTTTGTGGGGGAACGGAGGGGGTTTATAACGCATTGGGGGGGGGTTGCTGGGCTGTGCCCCACCTGCAGCTGCTGCCCGAGCTGACCAACCCCGAGGAGCTGCTGTCCTACCTGGGCCCCCCCGACCTGCCCAGCAGCACCAACGACGATCTGCTCGCCCTCTTCGAGAGCAACTGAGGCCCCTCCCGGCCCCGGGGGGCGGCGGGCGGGCTGGCGGCCCCCCGGAGCGGCCCCGTCCCGCAGAGCGCAGCGCTGTACATATGTACAAACACTACCGCCCCGCTCCATTAAAGCCTTTCTCTCCCATGTCCTCACGCGTGTCCGTGCCCCGCGCGGGGAGGGGTCGGCTGTGGGGGGGGGAGGGGCTGAGCGCAGGGTGCGGGCCGGGCTCGGGGGCGCGCTCCCCCTTCCACGTGCGCGTTCCCGCCGCTCCCATCCGCCACCCGCCTCGCGCATGCGCGCCGCTCCCCGCCCCGCACCCGCCGCTCCCCGCGCGCGCCCGGCCCCGCCCCTCCCCGCCCGCAGCCCCCTCCCCTCTTTTTTTTTTTCATTCTCCTCTTTTTCCCCATCTCGCGCTCCCATTCGCCCCCGCCCCTGTCGCTCCGTGACGCGGCGTGCGGCGATTGGTCGGCGAGCTGCGGGAGGCGGGCTGCGCGCCCCATTTATAAGAGCGTCGAGCGGGCGCTCTCTTTCCGCTGCGCCGCGCTCTCCGAGCTGTCTGCCGCCATTCCCGCTGTCCGCCGCCCGCGCCGCCATGGCCAACCCCGTCGTGTTCTTCGACATCGCCGCCAACGGCGAGCCTCTGGGCCGCGTCACCTTCGAGGTGGGCGCCGCGGGGCCGGGGGTTGGGTGGGGAGAGGAGGATGGGGGGGATGGGTGGCCCGGGGGCGGCTCCACGTGGCCGGGGCGCCCCTCGGGGCCGGGCGGGAGCGCCGCGTGGGGAACAAAGGAGGCGGGCGGGGGGGAAGGGGGAGGGGGGGGGCAGCGCTGCGGGGCCGCGCCGCAAACCGCGCCGCCGCCATTTTGTGAGCGGGGCCGCCGCACCCCCCCTTCCCCCCCCCCAACCCATCCATGGTTGGGATGCGCGGGGTGGGGTCACGGTGGGGGGATTGGGGGGATGGGGGGGGGGGGTTAGAGTGGGGGCAGCGCGGTGGGATTTCGGCTGGGACGGTCGGGATTTGGGGGTTCGGTGTTGGGATTTGGGGTCGTGGTAACGTTGGGGGGGGTCACGTGGGGTTGGGGGTTTTGGGGGAGCTGCGATTTGGGTTTGGTGGCGGTGCTGCGGAGGGGTTTGGGGTTGGGGTGGTGCAGTGGGGCGCGGCGTCGGGCTGGGATTTGGGATCGCGGTTCGGGTGTCACAGTGGGATTTGGGTTTGGAAGTCTGGGGTTGGGCTCGGGTTGTGCTGCATCGCCGTCGGGTCCGGGGCTGGCTATGGGTTCAGATCTGGGTTTTGGGGTCAGGAATCCAGGTGTGGGGTCAGCTCTGGGTCTCGGGGTCGGTGCCAGCCCGGCGTTCCCCCCCCGCCGCATAGCCAGGCTGCTTGGGATGCCGCCCCTGTGACGGCGCAGTTTCCAGATGCCGCAGAGCTGCCGGGGGGGTGAGCGGCACCGCAGCCCCCCTGAGCACCGCGCCTCTCTTTGCAGCTCTTCGCTGACAAGGTGCCCATAACAGCAGGTGGGTACGGGGTGCTGGGGCTGCTCCCCCCACAGCTGGGCTGTGCTCATGGCTTTTGCTTTCCTCGGCAGAGAACTTCCGTGCGTTGAGCACCGGTGAGAAGGGATTTGGCTACAAGGGCTCCTGCTTCCACCGGATCATCCCCGGCTTCATGTGTCAGGTGTGTGGCAGCACCAAGAGCTTCCAGTAGGGGGTTTGGGAGGGGATCTTAGCACTGCAGCACTGCCCCTCAGTCTGCTGCTACACAGAGTCGTGGTCCACGTGGTTACGGTGATTCTATAACCAGAAATATACATGCGGATATTTTCTTAGGGTGGTGACTTTACACGCCACAACGGCACTGGTGGCAAATCCATTTATGGGGAGAAGTTTGCCGATGAGAATTTCATCCTGAAGCACACAGGGCCTGGCATCCTGTCCATGGCCAACGCCGGCCCCAACACGAACGGCTCCCAGTTCTTCATCTGCACCGCCAAGACCGAGTGGTGAGCATGGGGAGGGGGCACGGCGTCGCACTGCAGTGACCCCAGGGAGGAGGCGGTGCCCCCCCTGATGCCACCCACACTTCTCTACAGGTTGGATGGCAAGCACGTCGTCTTCGGCCGCGTCAAGGAGGGGATGAACGTGGTGGAGGCCATGGAGCGCTGCGGCTCCAAGGATGGCAAGACGAGCAAGCAGATCACCATTTCCAACTGCGGGCAGCTCTCATAAACCTGCGTCTCAACGCCTGACATTCCGCTGCAGCTCGGGCAGCTCGCCTGGCGCAGCCCCCCTCTCCCCTCCTTCGTGCTCCTGACTTACTGCTGCGTTTCTACTGGGTCTCGCCGCATGTGCACAGTCCGACTGGACTGCAGAGTTACGTTTATGAGTCTAAATAAAACGAGTTAAACCACTGCAGTGCTGTTCTTCTCTTGGGGGGATGGGGAGGAGGGGAGTGGGAATCCCTATGGGATCGGGTCCCCCCCTTCCTGGTGTGAAGTGGCTCAGTGACCTCAGTAGGGGCCAGGGTGTGGGGTGTCCCCCAGCCTGGCTGTAGCATCCTGCTGTGCTGCTGAGCCTTGTGCGCTCAGTGAGGCCCCCCTGTGCTGTTATTGTGCACAGCACCCCCAAACTCACGGGGCTGCAGTAACGCTCCACCTCCTACTGTGGGGAAACTGAGGCACGGGGCCTTGGGCTGCTGGAGGACCCCCGCACAGGGCGTGTGAACAGGGATAGCTCGCGCTGGGGAAACGTGGGGAGTTGGGGCAGAGGGAGTTGGTTCCCCAGGCTTATTTTGAGCGGGGCAGGGGAGAATGAAGCATTCATCCCCCCCTAAATCTAGGCATGGAAGGCGTGCCCCCCACTTTAGCATTTGCGGGGAGGTCCACCCCTCTGTCTTCAGTACGGGAGGAGGTCTGCATAGGGAGGATTTACAGGCATCAGCCTGCGCTGGGGGAGCAACCTGAGGGGCTTCCAGTAATCCCAGAGTGGAGGGTCGCAGCAGCGCCCCAGTGCTCCCAGGTTGGGCAGTACTTCGCCTGGGACCCCCCCAAGATTTGGAGAATTTCCCCGTTCCTGGCAGGATCCCGACGCGGTGCTCCGGAGCTCCCCGTACACCGCAGGTGCGGACCCGGGCTGCAGCGGCGCGGCCCGGAACTCTCGTTCCCCGGAACCACTCAGCGCGGCGCATTTCCCAGCGCAGATGAGCAGCGCGGCGGACCGGAAACGGCGCGACGTGCGGACCGGAAGCGCGGGCGGGCGGGCGGTTGCCGTGGCAGCGGGCCGGGGCCGCCATGGAGGCGCTGACCGAGATGTACGACCAGGCGCTGCTCGGCATCCTGCAGCACGTCGGCAACGTGGACGACTTCCTGCGCGTCCTCTTCGGCTTCCTCTACCGCAAAACCGATTTCTACCGCCTGCTCCTGCGGCCCGGTGACCGCCTGGGCTTCCCGCCCGGCGCCGCGCAGGCCATGGCCCTGCAGGTACCCGGGCTTCGCTCGCCGCCCTCGGTGCCGGTGCCGCGTGCCCGTCGCCGCGTTCCCGTGGGTGTTGGGGCCCGGAGCGCCCCTTGGGCGCGGCCCCAGGCCGGGGTGAGGCGGCAGAGCGTTGCTCCAGCGTCCTCCCGCGTCACCCGGAGAAGCGTCACCTCCCGCCCGCTGCGGGTGGCTGGGCCTGGGCACGCAGCTCCTCATGCTGCAGGACGGGGAGAGCTGCGTTTTCTCTCTCCAGGTGCATTTTGTCTGCCCGAAGCAGGCAGTTCTGGCTCAAAACGCTGTGATCCCCACATACCATTGCTCTCCTTCATCTGCACCAGCTGAGGGAGCTCACAGCCGCCCTGGGGGGCTGCCCACGGCGTGTCCCAACCGGTGGCACTGCTGAGGAGCCGGCAGCCCCTCGCAGAGACAGCAGAGCCCTGCGGCCTCGTCTCTCTCCTAAGAGTGCAGGTGTAGGCAGTGGGCTGTGTGACATCCACAGCCGGAGGGACAGCAGTAAGGGCCCCAGGCACGTGCTCCTCCTCTCCTTGACAGCCAGCTTTGTTCTCTTGCAGGCGTTCAAAGTCTTTGAGCGGATGGCCCGGCAGGATGACGAGAAGCGGCGCCGGGAGCTGGAGGCAAAGCTCCGCAAGAAGGAGGAGGAGGAGGAAGCTGCTGCCTCCGCCGAGAGGGTGAGAGTGGCCCCGGCCGCCCATGAGGTCGAAGTAGAGACAACGGAGGAGGCCGAGCCCTCGCTGGATGCAGGGGGTGCGGAGGGGCTGCAGGATTCACCCACGACCCCGGCAGCCGCCAGCCCCGTGCCAGCAGAGCCCCCGGGGGCGGCTGCCCCTGCGCAGCCCTCGCCTGCCGAGCTGCCCACGTAAGGCTCTCCCTTGTGCTGCTTTCCTCGCCCCGCTGGCAGGGACTGGCAGGGTGGGGGGAAGAGGGCTTGTTTGATCCCCTGTTGGAGGCAGAGCTGTGTTCTGTGCTGGGGGTTTGGGGTTTCCTGGCTGTGCTGAGGGCAGGGGAATCGTCGTGTCTCTGTGTGCTGGAGCTGTGCACAATGGGGTCGCTGTTCTTGGGGGCTGACCGCAGTGGCTCTGGGAAATCCAGATGCTGTCCCACAGCCTTTTCCTCATGGAAACTTGGGGTCTGTGTCCCACATGTGTGTGGTGGGAGCTCTCAGAGCCGGATGGTGCTCTGCAGGTCACTCTTGCACTAAATATCCATGTGGGCAGGTGGCAAGGCCAGCGTCAGCATTGGGTGCACGCAGTTTGGGAGCTGCAGCGGTCTCTGGCCCAGCCTTCAGCTCAAAGCAGAGCCAGCTTTGAAGCTGCATCAGACACTGCACAGAGCTTTATGTACTCTTTCACCAGAGTCAGTGGCTTTCAAGCTGGGCTAAGCAGCCTCGTGCTTCAAAAATGTCCTTGCTCCAAAGTCCTCCCAGTGTGTCTGAGAGCTGCTGCCAGCCGGCTTCCCTTCCCTGCCAGGGTGAGGTGGCACAAAGCTCTTGGGTCCTGTGCTGATGTGTGACAGCCCCAGGTCCCGGAGGGGCTGGGATGGGATGGAATGGACAGAGAGGAGAACGGAGTGAGAGGGGAAGGTGCCCAGCAACTTGATCAGGTGGGAATGAGGAGCAGTCTTGTGCTGAGCTCAACCAACCTGACCTGCGTGTGTGGGGTAAAAATAAGCCAGAAGCCAAAAGTGATATCACCCGAAAAGCCACGTTCTGTTGTCCTGTGAAGGAAAGATCGTCCCTGGGGCCGTCAGTCTGACACCTTACGGAATTAACGAGCCAAAAAAAGCCCTGCTGGAGCCGACAGAGCTCTTCTGCCTCGCCACGGCTGCGACCTGCGTGTTCCCAGCCCGGGTTGGGGAAGGGAAGGGGGCAGCGCGGCTGCGGGATGCAAGTAGGGCAGAGCGGGCAGCGGGTTGTGTGCAGTTGGCCCGTGTGCCGCTGGGGGGCGCCGGAGCCCCCCGAAAGGCAGCCGGCATCCAGGGCGCCCCGACGGGCTGTTAATAATTGAACCAGCTGCTGAATTCTGCACAGCCCTCCTGAGCAAAACCCCGCGTTTGGATGCGAAGGGCGCGTGAATAACGTGCAGCGCCAGCAGCAAGAATGCAGAGGAGAGATTAAACAAAAACATTTTCCTTCTCCCTTCCCCCCCTCCTCAACCGGTAAAGCAAACCATCGCCACCCAAATCTATATAAAAACTCGCTCATTCTGTCAGCCTCGCTGCTGTGGAAATGTAGGGCAGGTACCAGCCCAGATCTGCCAGCTCCCATCAGAGCCCGCTGCGCTCCTGGGCGCCTTGGGATGGGAGCAGCTTTCTTAGGGCTGCAGGGGAAAGGAAGAGCAAAACCAAGCCTGCGTCGTGCTCGGCACGTGGCTGCCTCATTCCTGGGCAGGTGCCTCCATTTCCCCACCTGTAAGTGGGGCGCTGTGGCTCCCCTTTGCTGTGGGGCAGCCCCGTGGCTCCACTGAGGACCACGCGTGCTCCTGCCCTCCCTGGCTCGTTTCGGCTCGATCCTGCTTGTCCCACACAGCCTGAGCTCAGCTCCGAGCTCAGCACACCTCCCCACCCAGCGCCCTCCCCTTCCCCCAGCTTGGAATCCGGCCTGCATACATTTGCCACGCAGCATTTAAAATAGAGCCCAGCAGCCCACGTGTGGCACTGCACAGCCTGGCCTCGCCGCTCTGCTTCCTGTCATCCCAATGCTTGCTGCTCCCAGCCCCAAGCTGGGCTGCGTTCTCCTGTCCTCACTGCTCGCAGCCTGGAGTGAGGCTGTGGCAGCTCTGTGTCCCCTCATTGCGCCTCCTCGGTGCTGGGGCCACGTGTACTCCAGGCTGGCAGCTCTGTGCTGTTTGGGGAGGCAGGAGAGGAACCTGCAGAGAGCAGGTGGGATTTTGTTATCAGAGAAGGGAATTCTCACAGAGAAGGGTGGAAGGATGCTGAAGTGTCCCCAGAAAGGTGGTGAGCAGGCAGAAAGCACAGAGCTGCTGGAAGCAGGCAAGGGGTGAACGTGTTTGCGACCTGCTTCGCTGTCCCTTCGGCCGGACCTGCAGAGCTTTTTCCTGTGCTCTGGGCAGGAGAAGGCCCTGCATCGTGCCAGCAAAACGGCACCACGACGCATCCACCCATCTGCTGGGGATCCTGCTGTCCTCAGTTGCGTCCACCACGGAGCGTCACAGGCTGGAGGGGACCCACAGGGGCCATCAAGTCCAACCTTTTGCTCTGCTCTGAGCACCCAAACCCAAAGTCTGGGTGTCCCAGCGCTCCCTGAGCTCTGGCAGCTTGGGGCCATGCCCGCCGCCCTCTGGTGCAGAGCCTTTCCTCACCTCCCCCCAGCACTGGTTCATGGCTGCGGCCCTGGGAAATTTCCATCCGGTCCCATGGATCCCATTCAGCTCAGCAACTGCTTGGCTTTGCCCAAAGCCCAGATGGATTCTTTTCATTCCGAGGTGCCCACGAGATGCGTTCCCTGTGTGCCTTTGTTCTCCTCAGGGTGCTGGGCAGGGGAATTTTGTCACTTCAGGTTGTGGGACCGCGGAGAAGGGGCAGTGCAGGTGCTGGCACTGAGGACGGCTTTGTTGGAGTGGGGGCTGCAGCTCCATCCCTGCGAGCTCCGTCGGTCCCAGGCTCGGCCTGCAGCCCTGCTGCTGACCAGGGGAGCGGAACCAGACGAGCGCTGTGAGCTGCGTTGGCTCCCATCCCCTCAGCTCTGCCTGCCAAGCTGAGCCCTCGGAGCCGCATTTCTCGTGGGTTTCTTTTCTTCCTTGAGACTCGGCCCCGACAAACCTCATTGCAGCTTCCACCTCCCTGTTCCTGGATGCTGGCAGTTTCGTGCTGCTCGTCCCGTTCCCCCTTCAGCTCCTTTTCAAACGAGGAGCCCTTGTTTGCTTCACCCCGCCTCATTTGAGTATCTCTGTGCTCCTGGCCTTCGCTCGTTGATGCTCCACGTGTGGGCTTCTGCCCTTCCTACCCCGTTTCTTCACCTCTGGGCTGTCCTGGGCCGGCTCCTCTGTGAGCTGAGTCCTCCCTGCAGAGCACAGAGCTTCACACAGGGGGTGAATGATTTCAATCCGCCCGCCCTCCTGCAGCAGTGGGAGCTCAGCTCCTGGCAGAGCAGCATTTTGAGGGGCTGATCTTGGGGCGAGGTGCCCCCAGCCCCATTCCTGCGTCCACAACGAGCCCCTCGCAGCTGCTGAGGGTCTGATTGGGGCCCAGTTTCCCAATGCTGTGATGGGGAACCAGAGCCCTGTGCTTGCTGAGATCAGCAGCGCCGTGTCAGCTCCCCTGTCACGCACCCGATCGCTCAGGGCTTTGGTTGCCCTACCAAGGTACTGAGCTCCAAAATTAGGTCCCTGCACCAAAAATAACTAAATTAAAACCTATAAATTTTTCTCTTAACAAGCAGAAAATCCCAGGGCTGGAGGCCGGGGGACAGCGTGTGCCTGATTCTTATTTAAAAAAGAAAGCTCTGTTTGCTTGCTTTAGCACCGCGTTGCTCTCCGGGGACGGAGCGAGGCGCTGCCGGCTGTGGGGCCGCTGGGCTCTGCTCAGCCAGGTCCCCTTTCTCAGGAGCTGGAATGGAACCCGGCGTGCTGTGTTGGTGCAGCGGTCCCTCGGAGACCCGTCCAACCCAAGGCTGTGTGAGCTCTGTGCCAGCAGTGAGATCCGAGGGGACTTTGCCTACCAGTAGCACGTCCTGCTGTCCTTGACCTAAATTTTCCAGCAGTAGTGAAATTTAGCCCTCTGGTGACGACTCCAAAGCTCTCCTGTGAGCTGGCGGTGGCATTTCAACCACCCTAATGGCAGCAGGTTGGCTCTGTTGAATGGCTCTGTAAATAACTGGGAGATCAGAAGTGAAGGCTGGAAGCTCCCCTAAAGAGCAGGAGCGTGGAAAGGAGCGAGCCCTCGCTGCAGGCTGCCAGGAGCAGAGCCACGCACCCACTGCCGTGCGTGGGGAGCCTTGGGGAGCGTTGGAATTGGGTTTTGGCATGTGGTAGGTGCTGTGAGTTTGGAGTTTAGCTGTAGAGTCGAGTGGCAAAGGCATTGCCTGGAGGTGCTGGGCACTCTGCACCCTAATGGCCTGGAATTCGGGTGAAAGTGCCCTCAGAGCCATCCTGGCTTGTGGGGACCATTGATTTGGGGGTGCAGGGGGTGGCGTTGGCCGCCCCTCATGGCGCAGGCTGTCTCTGGGGCTCTCCGTGAGCCCTGCCAGCTCCAGCCCCATTTGGAGAAGTGCCTTGCAGCCCCAAGGCTCGGTGTTGTTGTGGGGTTGTAGCACTTCTGTACATCTCGGGGAGGAAAGGCAGCCTCCCACCTGGATTTGGGGATCCCCCCCACTCCCGCCTGGATTCGGGGTTCTCCCCACCTTCCTCCATGGATGTGGGCTCCTCCCCCCCAACCCCTACGTGCAGCCCTATGGCCACGGCCCCCAGAAGCCCTGTGCCGACAGGGCTGCGTCGCAGCGCTTGTTTACTGCGTGGAGCTGAAGCAAGGCTGGTCCTCAGGGCTCAGCGCCTTGCCGGAGACCCAATTAAGTGGAGCAAAACCCAGAGAGACCGAACGCCACACACCGATGTTTTGGTGCTGAGAAATGTTAAATCCGGAGGTGGGGGGAGGCTCCTGCTCGGCTCGCTTGCAAAAACAGCAGAGAGAGCACAACCCTGGGATTTTCCATGCCTGCAGCTTTGCGGATGCGGCTGTCTCAGGCTGACACCTCCAGCTACCTGTTGCTCCAGGAGCGGAGCGCGCGGTGGAACCCCATCAAATTCATCATGAAAGCTCCTCGGTTCCTTCTGCCCCGGCCTGGCGGGACGCACAGCACGCGGTGCTCAGCCCTTCCTGCCCCCTTGGCTGCTGAGCAGAGCGGGCACTGCCCCCCCTGGCAGTCTGTACTGCAGAACTGCTCCTGCCTCAAGCGGGGCTGCTGATGGCTGCAATAAATGCCAGGCAGGCGGCCGGCGCGCTGCAGCTCTCTGCAAGGCTTCGTGCTTATGTGGGTTAGGCACGCGGGCGCCTGGTGCCTGATTTTCTCTTCCCCTCCTCGCTCAGAACTTCATTATTACTTAATGAGATCTTTCCATTCTCGGCTACCTCTCGAGCTTGAGGGAGGTGCGGTGCATCGCACAGGGCTGAGCAGCGTAGCACAGAGCTGGCGTGCGAGTGCCCTGCAGGGTGCTTTGGGGCAGTGCCGTGCCCCTCTGCTTTCTCTGCCCCGCGAGGAGGAGGGCAGGACAGGCTTGCCTTTGCGCTGGGCCGTGCTTGTGGAACTGGTGGCAGCAGCCAGGGGCTCAGCCTCGGTTTTGCTTATGGGGCAGCTCGGCCTGGCCTCGTGCCCACGTCACCCGCCTCGCCCTCAGCCAGCCCCGCTTCTTTCAACCACCGCTGCTCTCTCCCCCCTCCGCACCGCGCTGCCTGACCGCCCTGACACGTTTTCCTTCGAGCTGCCTAAATAATTCACCTTGACTGAGAGCAGGCGGCCGCGCCGGCCCCGCAGGACGGGACAGGAATGTGCGTGGAGCAGTGCACAGCAAACGGGGGGCGCACCGTGGGGCCGCCGCTGTGCTGCGAGCCGGGCACCGGCCGCGTCCCTCGCTGTGGCCTCGTGCCGTGGGGACGGGCGGCTCCTCGGAGCGCCAAACAGATCGGCTGCTTCTTGACGGTGCATTGTTAAAGGTTTCACCTCCCCCAAAATGACACATGGCGAGCAAAAATAGAACAAGACAGAACACACAGACCCACCCACACCATCCCCGCCACCCGGCAGCCGAGTGCACGCCGTGCCAAAGCCCGGGTTTTAAAGCTGCTGCTTTTTCACCCTCCTCTCTCGTCCTCAGCCCCGCTGCCCAGCCCATGTGCGGTGTGCTGCCAGGGGTCTGCGCAGAGCAGAGCCGCAGCAGTGGGCAAAGGGACAGAGGGAGAGCAAGGCAAGGAGGTGGATCCAGCGCGGAGCAGCCCTGCCTCAGTCTCCCCATGGAAATAGCTCCATAGCACTGAGTCCTCCCAGGGCAGCTGTGAAAGCACTGTGTGTCTGCGAGCCACAGTGCCGTGTGCTTGGCAGAGTGCCTGGAAGGTGAGGACATCCAGAAGCGCCTTGTCCTGGATCGTGCCAGAGCAGGATGGGAACCACTAGAAGGACATCCAGCTGGTTTTGGTGCCCAGATGGCTTTCTGCATCCCCTCACAGCCACACAGCGAGAGAGCAGAGAGCAGGCCATGCAGAGCTCTGCGTGCAAGGGCTGTTGCAGCCCTTTTGTGTCCCCTGGCCCCCCGGGGCTGGTGGCACCCTGTGAGCCGATGGCACCTTGTGAGAAGGGGCACCCCAGGAGCCAGGGCACCCCAGGAGCCAGGACAACCCCACGCCTGAGCCCGGCTCTCACTGCCCCTCTGGCTCCCGCAGTCTGGGGGCGGTTTGGAAGCTGCCATCTGGAGCCAACCAGAGCGAGCGCCGCTTCGGTGCTGCCATGCCAACCCCGTTTCCATGGCAATTGGCACCCAATGGGTGAACGCCAAGCAAGGCCAAAATTCCTAAGAAAAAAAAAAAAGAGAAAAGAAAGAAGTGCTTGCAGGGTTCCCCCCCCCCCCCAACACCGCAGCATCGCTCGCCCAGTGCCACTGACACCAGGAGCTGCGGCCAGGCTGTGCAAAACCAGCACGGCTCCTGTAGGGCTGGCGGCATCCCAGTGCTCGCCCCGAAACCATCCCCAAAAGGACCCAAAAAAAGAGGTGTGCGGGTGTGTGTGCACACAGGCCCTTCCCGAGCCTAATTTAATTAAACCCCGTGGATATTACGTAATGCTCGGGGCTGGAAGCCGCCTCCGCCTGCCGCCGCCGCGCACCCCTGGCTGGGGGGTGTTGGGATGCACGGCCCCTGCACCCTTATGTAAAGCCCCACAGCCCCGGGCCGAGGGCTGGGTGTGTATAAAGAGCAGCTCTGCTCTTTGGTGGCTCCATTTTATTTCCAAGCCCTCTCCAGGAGGCTTCAGCGGTGCACAGCCGGCAGTGGGGTGAAGGAATATGGGGCTGGTGGGAATGCCTTGGCTGGAGGTGTGTTGGGGATTTGGAGGTGTGTTGCTGATTGCTTATCTGATCCCCCCAAATCTCTCCTCATCCATCCCCAAAGTCCTGCACCTTTTGGCAGCCCGAGCTCCGTGGCCCCACCTGCCCCATTGCCATCCTCACTGGATGTGAGGTGAGGGGTGCTGGGGTGTCAGCCTGACCCTTTCCCTGGGTGCACCCCAAAGTCTGAAGCACCTCAGGGGGCTGGAGCGCAGGCTCTGCTCCCTTCCTGCTCCCACCCTCCCTGCTCACCCCACACTGCCCCACGCTCAGCCCCTCACTTGTTCTTCCCTCCCCAGGAGACAGGAGCAGTTCCAGACAAACCCTGACAGCTACAACGGGGCAGTGCGGGAGAACTACGCCTGGTCCCAAGACTACAGCGACCTGGAGATTAAAGTGCCTGTGCCCAAGCACATTGTGAAAGGCAAACAGGTAAAGCAGTGCTCATAGTTTGGTGTCTGTCTTCCCCTGGGAGTGCCCGGCTGTCCTGCGAAGCTGTGCTGGGAGCAGGGAGGCTCTTTGTGCAGGATGTGGTCGTGCTTTGCTCTCCAGTGGTGGGGACCCCAGTCCCAGCCTGGCCACCTTCCCGCCCCATTGCTCAGCAGGGTTTCTTGGCTTTGTACTTTCTGTGCTTTCTCCTCCAGTTTCACCTGCTGCAATCTCACAGGCAGCTCTCAGAACTCCGTGTCCCACTGTGGCTGCGTACTGTGTGCACTCACACAGGGCTGGCCTTCCTCCTGAGGCTGTGGGGAAGGACTGGGGATGTGTCCTCGCTAGCTTCCCCTGGCTTGGAGCATCGCTCGCCTTGCTGAGTCCCAGAACCACAGAGCATCCTGAGACAGGAGGGACCTGCAGGGATCACAGAGCCCAAGCCTTAGCTCTGCGCAGGGCCACCCAAAATCCACACCCTGTTTCTGAGGGCGAATCTCAGAGCCGTCTGCACAGCACGTGGCCACGCTGGGTGTCCTTCACCTCTCCTGTCCCTCTTCTCCCCACCTTTGCTGTGGTGAGGAGAAGCTCAAGGAGCGCACGCAGGGCTGGGAGGGCCGGCCCCAGGAGTCTGACCTCTCCCAGCTTTCCCCAGCTCCCAGCCCGCAGCTCTCGCTGTATTTTTCCATTTGGGAAGTCGGTGCTCCCCCACCTCCCGTTCTCCTCTGCTGCTTCCAGGGCAGCTGAAATGAGCACGCTTGGGTTTGCACTGCGGCTGCAGCCTACAACAGCTCCTTGGCGTGCCAACGGAGCGTAATTGGCAGCAGCAGCCTGGGCTGGAGGGGTGATGGCTGCCATGGGGACAGCAGGGGGACCGTGAGATGCATCATTCCCACTGGGTGTCTAAAGCAGAGCCAGGCTGTTCGTTGGAAGGGCTCGGGGGTGTCCAGAAGGATGTTCCATCCTCTCTCTATCGTATGGCACTCACGATGCCTGGGGACACGCTGGGGAGTTGTGCCCATGCCAAGATCCCGGCATCACACCCCATCCTTTGGCACCCAGAGCTGTGGGGGCCTTGCAGGTGCAGCGAGGGGCTGGGACAGGTCAGCTTTCCTGACCTCTGCTGCCTCCCTGCAGGCTGTTCGAGGGGAGCCTTTGCTGCCAGCAGCCCGAAGCGCCCACAGGTGTGCGCCGAGCCCCGCGGTGCCACATTTAATCCTGCACCGCGTCCCATGTTTGCCTTTCCTCGTCCTGGCAGCGCAGTCCTGCTCGGGCCTTGCCTCCCCCCAGCGCCCCCTCGGCGCCCTGCAGGCAGGTTTTCATTTCGGAGCCGTTCTCTGCGTCTCTCCAGCCGGAGGGGACAGGCAGACCAGCTGGGTCACAGGCCGGAGCAGGGCGGTTCAAAGCGATTTCCAAGCTGGATGGGCTCGGGGCACGTTATTGATGGGCTCCTGCAAAACAGAAGCGTTCCCTGCATTCAGCACACAGCTTCGCCTTGTAAAAAAATTATCAGTTTTTTGGCTTCTGCCTGCCAAGGCAAGATTAAAAATCTCCCGTCTGGCCCCTGGGCTCTGAGCGTGCCCGGCTCTAACGCTGCTCGGAACGGCACTCCTGACACTTTCCGATTCGGGCTGTTGCTATGGCACCTTCTCACTCGGTAAGCTGGAGGTTTCCTTGTATGGAGCGGCCGTGGAGCAGGAAGGGGAAGGGGGCGGTGGGGGCACCTCGCGTTCCGCTCCCCACCTCCCCGATCCACTTCGAGACGCAGCAGGGGCCGCGGAGCCGCGCTTCCCAGCCCTGAAGTAGAGCTCAGGCCGGCAGCCTCTGCTGCCTGGCTTGCAGGAGATGAGCGAGATCGGCTCCCGGCTCCCGGCGCTCGCCGTGCTGGGGGGCGGGCGCGGTTTCTGTGCCGTTTCTGCGTGCGGGAGCCGCCGCGCTGTGCGGCACGACGCGGAATCGCAGCCGGGCCTCGGGCGGCTCCCCGGGGCTGCCGGCATCGCGGCCCTTTCCGCAGCCCTCCGACGGAAATCCCCCGGAAAGGGCGCTCGGGGGTCACCTTGGCGAGCTCGGCGCAGGCCTGCTGCCGGGGACCCCGCGTGTGTGAGGGGGGATGGGGAGCTGGGCTGAGCAGAGCCCGGTCCGCGCGTCCCATCCGCGTGGCGGTGACATTCCTCATCGTGGAGGGGCTGCGGCACGGCGCTCACGTCCGAAGCCCGGGTGAAAGCCTGCCGCGCACTGCTGGCCGGCTGTGCCGTGACGGCCGCTCGACGCCAGCCCGGCTCCGGAGCTCAGCCGGGCGCTGCCGGTCCCGCAGCCGTGCTGCTGTCGCTGCCTGGAGCGGCTCTGCCCGCATCTTGCCTGCGTGGAGCCAGTGAGTCACTGGAGATCTCCTAGGTAATGGATAATGTAATAACATTTCAAATGAGCTCTGCAGAGCGGGAGGAAGATCTGGGGGAACTCTGGGAGAGAATGCAGGCAAATCTCACCGCAGTCTCCTCCTCTCGGGTGAGGGCTGGCAGCACCGGGGGCCCCGAGCTGTGCCCCCCTTCCAGCCCTGCTCCTCGCATCCTGGCCATGCGGGGCAGCACCAGAGGGGCTCTCTGGGGATGAAGGTGGTGCTGTGCAGCACGACCAAGGGGCAGCCTGCTGCCGTGTCCCAGGGGGGCCGTGTCACCTCACAGCGGGTTGCAGCAGGGTTCCCTGTATGGCTGCTGCAGGAGTGACAGAGCTGCCCTGTCCCCTCGAGCCGTGGTGACACACACACACATCCCTTTGCTGCCAGTCCTGTGCTTTGTCCCTTTGCCACAGCCCAGTGCTGGCTGTGCCTTGGCGTGGGGGCTGTACAAAGCTGGGGAGCTTCGGGCTGCCGCTGTGCTGGAGTAACACCAGGCTCCTGGCTCAGAAGCCCCAGACCGCCTGGCAGGGCAGCACTCGGCTCTGGGAGCCGCAGGGCCGTACCCCCTTCAGTGCTGGGGTGCAGCAAACGGGCACCCGACCTCCAAGCTGGCTTTCTGTAAGGAGAGACTGAGGCACGGAGTGAGTCCCTGCAGGGCTGTGCTGCCTGCTGCTCCCTGGAGAGGTTTCCTTTCACCTCAGAGCTGTTTGCTCCGAGGCAGCAGTGGGATTCCCACCCTCCTTCTGTACAGGCTGATGGTTCTTCTCTCTCTCTCATCCCCAACGAGTGCTCTTGACCCCACAGCCTGAGCAGTGCAGCAGGAAATGGAGCAGGAACCTTGCTGATGCTCTTCTCTCTGCCTTTCCAGGTGTCTGTGGATATCAGCAGCAGCACAATTCGCGTGGCGGTGCTGGAGGGGAGCAGCCAGCACGTGCTCATGGAGGGAAAGCTGACACACAAGATCAACACGGAGAGTTCCCTCTGGAGCCTGGAGCCAGGGAAGTGCGTCTTGGTAAGGGCTGCCCTTTCCTCGCCTTGCCTTGCAGCTCCCCAGTGCTTGGCCTGGAAAATGGGAGCAGCTGGAGGCTTGAGCCAGAGCTGGCCGCGTCCCACACTGCCTTTCCCTGGCTGTCCCTGTGCAACGTGCAGCTCATGTGTGCCAGGCAAGGGGAAACCTCACTGCTTGTTTCTATGCTGCCCCGGGGTTCTGACACACTGCCTGTCCTGTTGGAAGCAGTCAGTGCAGCTGCTTCTATTTGCCTTCTGCACGTCTTCCTCGTCGAGGTGATTTGGGAGCAGCAGCTCATTATTGGATCTGCTGCCCCACAGTGAATTAGTGCTGGCTGTGGTGCCAGTGGTGTGCTCTCGCAATGGGGCAGAGGGTGATGCTGCTGGACTGTTTCCACAACTGAGGCTGTCCTGGGCGTTGCATTGCTGCCCATCAGCCTGGTTCCTCAAGCATCTTCTGCATCCTCTGGCTGCCCAACTCCTGGGTGAGCTTTGGGCTGTGCTGGAGCACGGCTCTGCTACCCCTGCCCTTCTGCCCTCTCCTTTCAGCCAGAGATGTTCTCAGAAGGTCCTCAGGGCTGTTGCCTGCCCCAGGAGAGCACTCAGGGCTGGGGAGCTGCAGCTGCAGCGGTTCCTTTCGAGGCAGAGCGCTCACCTTGTGCCCTGTGTCACAAGCAGGGCAGTTGATGGGCACCTAAAGGTGCTGTGGCATTTGAGTGGGAATCCCACTGGGTGCAGAAGTGCCGAGGGAAATGCATGGCAATCCTGCTCAGGCAGGATTCTGTGATCACAGAATCATAGAACGGCTTGGGTCAGAAGGGACCCAGTGGACCATCAAGTTCCAACCCCCTGCCGCAGGCAGGGCAAAAAGCTCTAGATCTGGTCCCAGACCAGGCTGCCAGAGGCCCCATCCAGCCTGGCCTTGAAGATGTTCTGGGGCAAAGACCTGCTGCCAGAAGGGCCCTGTGGGGGAGAAGAGCACCTCCAGCTCACTTGGCCATCTGAAGGAGGTTTAGAAGGAGGCAATGGGGTCATTAATCAGCAGCTTTCAAACATGAAATTTTTGAAAACCATCCACTTTGGGCATGGATTGGGCATGTGTGCAATCCTGGGAAGGAGCAACGCTGCTGAGGAGGAGCTGGCCCCACACGAGCTGTGTCTGGGCGCTGGCAGTCCTGTGTGTGTCTGAGATTGGTGTTACACAGCCAGGGGAGGAGCGGAGCAGCGCGGGCAGAGCGAGGCTTGGGGCGTTGTGCCGTGGCCGTGGGGAGCAGCGCCCCATCTCCAACCCGAGCTGAAGGCAAGGGCCTCAAATTAGCACGAGCGCAGGGGTGCGAGGAACTCCAGCTGGCTGCCAACATATTGATGGTGGGATGAAGTTTCGCTGGAAGAATTGTAAGGTAACTGGAGCAGAGTGAGTAATTCAACCCGGAGCGTCTCCTTCCTCCGTGCGCAGAGTGGCCGAAAGCGCTGGGCGGCTCCTTCCCGTTCATTCAGCAAGAGGCACGCGGCCGTTCGGTGCCTCAGCCGCTGTGTGAGCGCTGGTTTGTCCTGAGCACGGCGTGCTGCAGGGTGCTGGGCGCTCAGGCTGCATCTTCCTGCAGGACACGTGAGCTCTGTGCTGGGGACGCAGGGCAGCAGCCTCCAGCGAGGCGGGGGCACAACGAAGCCGTGCTCGTGCTGCCTCTCCCTTCCCCTCGCTCCCAGAGCCGGCCGAGCCCTCAGCACGTTTCTCTGTGTCCTCAGTATGGCTGTGGCTCTCGTTGCACCCAGAGGCAGAAGCCCAAGGGCTGTGGCTTTGGAGCTGCCCGCTCTGCTCGGCGCCGCAGCCCTGGCCGCCATCCCCGTGCTCTCCCCTCGCTGTCATGCCTGCTCACTTGTCAAAAGAGATGAAAATAGATTCGCGGGAGCCGTTTTTAGAAGTCTCTGCTGGGTGTTGTGCACAACACGTTTTGGGATTATTTTCGTTGTTGAGGATTTTTTCCCCCCGTTCCCTCTCTCTTTCCTTCTCTCCAACATTTGTTATCCATGCTCAGGCTTTTGTCGCCCAGCCCTGCCTTGAGCAGCCCTTGAAGCCTTTCCCGTCATCTCCTGAGCTGGAAGGCCGAGTTAACAGCAATCTGTGGTGCTCCCCGACCTCGCTGCGCTGTTGGAGGCGTTCCCTGGTGCCCCCTCAGCAGCTCCTGTCCCCCGCTGGCTGCTGGGGATGCTGCTGCCATGTCGGAAGGGAAGCAGGTGGTGAGAGGTGGCTTTTCCAAGTCCTACTTCCATCCCTTGGCAGCGTCCCTCCAGATCTGACGCGGCATTTGGGATTCAGGAGGAAACCCGGTGCTGTGGCAAAGCGCGGCACCCGCAGCGCAGGCCTGGGCCCCTCCTCGCAGGACGCAGGGACACGGGAGGGGACGCGGTGCCACGGCCCTGCTGCTGCAGCCCATCCTGCCCCGGCCCCTTGGCTTCATTCAGCTCCGGCGTCCACCGGCCCCAAAGCAGAGCTGTGCAACCCGAGCGCGAGGCATCCGGCACGCGATCCTTCCTGCGGGGGGCTCTGAGCACCATGCGGCTCCGAGCTGGGGCAGAGCTCTGCTCCCTATGCGGAGCGCAGCGTAATCAGGTCAAGATTTATTTGTCCTTGTGGTGAAGCCCCGTTCCCTTGGCAGAGCCCCGCGGGGCTCCCGGTGTGCAGCCGCCTTCCATGGCCGCCTCCCAGGGCACGGCGCAGCTGGTGCAGCGCTGCATCCCAGGAACCGAGCCACGCCACGAGCCAGCCCCAAACCCCAAACCCACACCTGAGGAGCTCTGGGTGCTCGGAGGCTTCTGTTAGAGAGTGGGACTGCAGCCTCGGAGAGAGCCCCACTTTGGGTTCTCTGCCCCTGGAATCTGGGGGAGCGGTAAACTCCCCCGCATGCGCGAGGTGGGCCGCAGAGGTTAATTAGTGATTGTTTGCGAAGCTCTCAGCGCGGCGCTGATGCACGGCGCAGAAAAGCTGCCGAGGAAATGAATAATTCTGCCTTCCCAGCAGGGCGGGAGCAGGACGTGGTAAATAAAGCGAGGGCTGTGCGTGGGGTGGGAGGAGGAGAGGGGCCGCGGGCCGCAGCTCTGCGGGGCTCTTCCCACCACTGCCAGCCCTGCGACAGGAGCTGGGACGGGGATGGGGCTGATGCCCGGCATCCCCTGCGTGGGGCTGTGCGCCAGCTGTGAGGCCCCGTGGCCACGCACCCCATGGCTGCACGTTCCTTGTGCCCACTGCTGGCTGAGCACCCAGGATTGGGCCCAATGGAAGGCGCTTTGCTGTCGCCTTCGGCACGGCGCGGTGTTGTGCCAGCACTGCTCCCCCAGGAGGACGGAGCCCAGCCACCCCCTCCTGCACCAATCCCGGCTCCTGAACCTTTATGGCCGCCCCCGTTTTGCCCTCCAGAGCTTCTGGGGAGCTGCGCCCGCATGGCGTTGTCTGCCTTACGTCTCCTGGCTTTGCGGAGACGCTGGCCGATGCCATAAATCTCCCTCACTGCCATGGTTGCTCAGTTACAGCAGAACGGGAAGCCCAGCGCAGCCCCACGGCAGCAGGGATGTGGGCTGGTGGCCCGGGGACGGCAGCCCCTCTCCCTTGGGCTGCCCCTCCGGGGCTGGAGGTGATGTGGCAGCAGCAGTGATGTCCCAGTGTCTGCGTGGGCCGTGGTTACGGCTGTGTCCCCTGGCGTGGCCTGGCCACGTGTCCCTGTGGCAGCACATGGGTTTGGGGTGCAGGATGGGCTTGGGGTGACGCGTCCCCAGGGTGGGGTGCAGACTCCCTGAGCCACCTGTTGTCCCCAGATCAACCTGAACAAGGGAGACGAGTACTGGTGGAACGCCGTCCTGGAGGGCGAGGAGCAGATCGACATCGACAAGATCAACAAGGAGCGCTCCATGGCCACGGTGGACGAGGAGGAGCACGCTGTGCTCGACCGCCTCACCTTCGACTACCACCAGAAGCTGCAGGGCAAGCCGCAGAGCCACGAGCTGGTAGGTGCCGGCAGGCCGGGAGCACGGCTCGTCCTGTCCCTGCTGGGGGTCCTCCGTGCCCCGTGCGCGAGGGCAGAGCGCCGGCGCCGCGTCCCGACGGCCGTGGGGCGGCTCCGTGGTGACGGGCCCGCTCCGCTTTGCAGAAGGTGCACGAGATGCTGAAGAAGGGCTGGGACACCGAGGGCTCCCCGTTCCGCGGCCAGAAGTTCGACCCTTCCATGTTCAACATCTCCCCCGGCGCCGTGCAGTTTTGACCCCGGAGAAAAGCGGCCGAGCGGCGATGCGGGGAGGGGAGGATCCCGAACCCGGCGCTGCGACCCCCGGCATCCACGGCCGGCGCAGCAAGGGACGCGGCGTTCCGTCCCCGTCACCACGGCAACCCGGCGCTGGGACCCTTCTCCTCGCCTCGCCTCGCGCTGGCGACGGCTCCGTTGTTTTTCAGGAATAGACGGAGCTCGTTGGGTGACATAATTATTATTTTTGGTGGTTGAGGATATTTCTGGTTTTTGCTTCTGCGGGTGCACGTCCCCTCCCTACCCAGCCCCGGGCGACTGCGCCCTCAGCGGGTGCGTCCACGCCGTGCCCTGCCCGGGGTCCCCGCCTGTCCCCAACCCCGGGGGCAGCAGGGACCGCCCAGCGCACAGCCTGGGGCTGGGGGATGCGGCGCCCCGCTGCCCCCGGCTGCAATAAATCCTTGCTCCCAGCGCAGGGAGTGCGAGTGGTTCGGGGATGCTGGTGGGGGCCGCTGCTCATGCGGCGCTGCCACCCACGGGGGCGCCGCTCCTGGTGGGGGCTCCACCGCTTGTGGGGACGCGGCTGGGCACGGGGAGGCTGCCACCCATGAGGACAACACTGCCTGTGGGGCACTGCCACCCCCCGGGGACACCGCAACCCGTGGGGCCGCTGCCACCCGTAGGGACGTGCTGCCACTTATGGGGACGCCACCGCCCGTGGTGATGCTCCCAGCCACAGGGACGCGCGCTGTCCCCAGCCCCGCTCGAAGGCCCCTTCAGCCCCGTGGGGCAGCGGCATCCCGAGGTGCTCGCTGGGACATCGGGGTCCCTTGGGGTTCGGGGGCCCCTTCTCGTCCCCTCCTCATCCCCGGTGGCAGCGCACAGCCGCAGCCCCACGGCCGCCCACGGTCGCCATGGCAACGCCGCCCACCGCCCACTCGCGCTCCCCCCCACCGTGGGCCCCGTTCCCACGGCTCCGCCCACGGGGGTGGGATTTAATGTCACCGTGTCGTCCCCCGCCCCCATAGCGTTGGTGGGCTCGGGGGGTCCCTCGGGGGACGGGGGATTTGGGGAGTTCCCCCCCCCCTCCCCACGCGTGTTGTGGGGGAGTCCTGAGGGGGGGGCGAGTGGGGGGTGGGGGGTGGATTGCACAACGTTTGGGGACCTTGAGGGGGAGTGGGGGGTCGCGGTGGGGGTGGGGTGTGCGGGGGGAGCTGCTGTGGGGTTGGGGTACATATGGAGAGGGGTTTGTGCAGGGGTATTTGGGGGGGGGGGGGGGTTAGAGGTGGGCGGTTGGTGACGGGGGAATTTATGGATGGGGGGGTCTGGATTTGGGGGTATTTGGGACGGGGGGGGTCTGGATGCGGCGCCGTCTGGGGGGGTCGGGCTCGGTCCGGCTGCGCGCCCCGCCGCTGCCTTTACGGGGGGGGCTCCGGAGGGGCGGGGATTGGGGCGGGGTGGGGGGGGATCCCTGTGGGCGGGGGGGGGGGCAGCCCCGGGCTGGAGCCTCCCCCGGGCGGCAGCGCCTCCCCCTCCTTCCTCCCCCTCCTCCTCCTCCTCCTCCTCTCCGCGTCCCGCACCCCCCGCGCCGGGCGGGGCCGAGCGGAGCCGAGCGGAGCCGAGCGGAGCCGAAGAGGAGCGGACGGAGCGGAGCGGGCGCTCAGAGCGCTCGGCGCGGCGCGGGGCGGCAGCAGCAGCATGGCCACCACCGTGCCCTGCACCCGCTTCACCGACGAGTATCAGCTCTACGAGGAGATCGGCAAGTAAGGGCCGGCGCGGCGCGGCTTTGGGGTCCGCTGTGGGGGGGGTTGGGTCGGGGCCCCCCGCAGCCGTGACGCATTTCGGAGCCGAACACCCGCCCCCCCCGCCCCCCCCACAGGGACCCCAATGTAGAACCGGCCCCCCCCCAGCCCCCCCTCCGGCCCCGCCCGCATCGGGACCGGCCCTGTCCCTCTCCAGCCCCCCCCACCATGGGACCCCCCCGCCGGGGCCCCCCCAGCCGCCCCGCTGCCCCATACCCCATATACCCCATAGCCCCATATACCCCATACCCCCGTATACCGCATAGCCCGCCGTAGCCCCTATAGCCCCCCCGTCCCCATAGCCCCCCCACAGCTTCCCCGCTCCCTGCAGCTCCCCCCCCAACCCCTTAACCCCCCTTATCCTAACCCTAACCCCAGTCCCTACAATCCCCGTATAGCCCCCACAGCCCCCCTAACCTTCCCCATTTCTCCTAGTGCCCCACAGCCCCTTTAGCCCCCTCCAGTCCCTGTGGCCCCTCCCAGTGCCCATAGCCCCCGCAGCCCTATAGGTCCCCCCCCGGCCTCACAGACCCCATCCGTTCCCTGCCCTACAAAGCCCTGACCCCCCCACTTCCATAATGCACCCCCAGCCCTTACACCCCCCCCACCTTCTGCAGATCCCCCACCCCTGCAGACTCCTCTCTGGACCCCCCCAGTTCCTACAGCCCTCAGGTTCCTACAGACCCCTCCTCACTATAAACTCCCCCCACTTTCTATTGACCCCCATTCCTCCCAGACCCTTCAGTTCCTACAGAGCCCCCCCAGTCCTTATAGCCCTCAGGTTCCCATAAAGCCCCCCCTCAAGTCTCCCCACTCCTTCCAGCTGCCCCCAAAGCTCCCAGCCCCCCGGTCCCCATAGCCCAACATTGTGCAGCCCCTTTTCCCTGTCCCCCCTCAATTCCCTGTAACCACCCCCAGATCCCATGCCCTCCCCATTCCCTGCAGCACCCCCTTTTCCTACAACCCCTGGATCCCACAGCTCCCCACCCTTCCCTGCCCTGCTCCCCTTGCTCCCCCACCCCATTTTGCAGCTGTCATCCCTACCGATCCCCCAGATCTCTATAGACCCCCCCTCCCCCAACCTCATCTCCCCTTCAGCCCCCCCATCCTCTCCTGGGCCTTATATAACTCCCCACAGCCCCCCTGATCCATACAAGGCCAATGGGACTCCCCCAGTCCTTAAAGACCCCTGTGAGACCTTTGAGATCCCCTTCCCCCCGAAGACTCTTGGACCCCCCCAAATCCTTAGGGACCCCAATTCTTAAAGACCCCCCCCTCATCCCTTATACCCCCCCCGAGGCCTTTTGGACCCCTGGTACGGGTGGTTCATTTTGGGGGGTCCCTTGGAGGTGCTGGGGGGGGGGGGGGGGTCTGTGCTGCCTCTCCATCCCCAACCCGCAGCCATCCGAGGTTGCCATGGCAACGGGGCTGCCTCCCCATCTCAGTGTCACCGCCAGCGCCACGCGTCCCCCCCCAGCCCTGCAGCCCCCCCTTGGGGAAACTGAGGCACTGGGTGGCTGGGGGGGGGGGGTACAACAATCCCTGTCACCTCCTGTGGCCCTCAGGTGTGTGTGTGGGGGGGGGTCAGACCCTGGGGGGCTCCCAGTGGTGGCAGGGCCTCGGGGACCCCCCCGTGTGTGCGGGGGGGGGGGGCACAGTGAGGACACAGCAGTGGCGACTGTGACCCCTTTGGGTGTCCCCCCCCCCCCCCCATCCCCCGGGGGCTGTGACCCCCATTCAGAGCGCGGTGCCGCCGGGTGGGGGGACATTTGTCCTGGGGGGGGGGGGCACACAGAGCTCGAGCGGTGCTGTGGGGGGAGCGCTGGCGCTGCCGCTGGTGGCCGCATCGCTGTCCCCAATCCTGGGGGGGCCGCTGTCCCTGCGCCCACCCCCACCACCATCCGGGCCACCGCCGTCCCCATGGCAACGTGCTGCGGGTGCCGGCTGCTGCCCACGCCGCCGCGACCCCCCCACTGTGCCACCCGCTCCCCACATTGTCACCACACCGTGCCGTCCCCCCCTCCCCCCCCCAAAATCCCCATAGCTTGGGGGCGTTTGGGGGTGTCCCCCCCCCACCCCCTCCCAAGTGCTGGGGTTCACCCGGCGCTGAGTCACGGCCGTGGGTGCTGAGTCATGGGGAGGGGGTCGGGGGGACTGGGGGGGCCGTGCTGGGGGGTGGGGGGTGGTGACACTGAGCGCGTCCCCATCGTCCCCAGGGGGGCTTTCTCGGTGGTCCGGCGCTGCGTCAAGCTGTGCACCGGCCATGAGTATGCTGCCAAGATCATCAACACCAAGAAGCTCTCAGCCAGAGGTAGGGCCCCCCACGGCCCCCCACGGCCCCACATCCCCTGTGCTGTGACACCGCTGCTGCCCCATGGGGCTGTGCCATCCTGCTCCCATCCTGCTGCCCCACTGGGCCCCGGGTGTGCGTGGATGTGTGAGTGTGAGTGTGAGCAGTGAGTGAGCTGTGTGTGAGTGTGAGTGTGAGCAGTGTGTGAGCAGTGTGTGAGCAGTGTGAGTGTGCACTGAGTGTGAGCAGTGGAGGGGGGCTGAGGGTTGGGCTGGGGGCAGTGACAGCGAGGTGACGGCGGTGGCTCTCGCTGTGCCCCAGACCACCAGAAGCTGGAGAGGGAGGCGCGCATCTGCCGGCTGCTGAAACACTCCAACATTGGTGAGCGGGGTGGGGGCGGCTGGGTGGCGTCTGGGGACACGAGGGTTGGCATCTGGATGCTGCTGGGTGACGCTTATGGGCAATAGGGTGGCACCTGGGAACAGCTGGGTGGCACCTGGGGGTGTGGGGTGGCACCTCGGTACTACAGAGTGACACTAATGGACACCTGGGTGGCGACTGGGGGCAGGCCGGGTGGCAGCTGGGTGGCATTTATGGGTAGCAAGGGACACCTGGGGACAGTTGGGTGGCATTGAGGAAGCTCCTGGGGATGGCTGGGTGGGACCTGGGGGCAGCTGGGTGGCACCCGGGTGACACTTGAGAACAGGCTGGGTGGCATCTGGGTGCTGCTGGGTGACACTTATGGACACCAGGTGGTGCCGGGGGACAGCTGGGTGACACTTATGGGCAGTAGGGTGGCACTTCAGGACGGCTGGGTGGCACCTGGGTGACACTTGGAGATGGGCCGGGTGACATCTGTGTGCTGCTGGGTGGCGTTTATGGACACCAGGTGGCACCTGGGGACAACTGGGTGGCACATAAGGGTGTACAGTGAAACCTTGGTGCTGCTGGGGACATCAGGTGGCACCTGGGGACACCTGACTGGCAACTGGGGGTGCGGGGTGGCACCTCAGTGCTGAGGAGTGGCAGTTATGGACACCTGGGTGGCACCTGGGTGACAATTGGGAGCAGGCTGAGTGGCACCTGAGTGCTGCTGGGCAGCATTTATGGATAGCAGGGGGTGCCTGGGGACAATTGGGCGGCACCTGGAGTCGCAGAGTGGCACCTGGGGGCTGCTGGTGGCATTTATGGACACCAGGGTGGCACCTGGAGACAGGTTGGCAACTGGGGGTGTGGGTGGGGTGGCACTTGGGTGCTGCAGATTGATACTTATGGACACCTGGGTGGCACCTGGGTGACATTTGGGAACAGGCCAGGTGATGCCTGGGGACAGCTGGATGGCACAGGGTGGCACCCGGGGAGAGGCTGGGTGGCACCTGGGGGAGCTGCTGGGGACACCAGGTGGCACCCGGTGGTGAGGGGCAGCACCTGGGGGCTGCTGGGTGACACTTGTGGTCACCAGGGTGGCACTCGGGTCAGCTGGTTGGCACCTGGGTGGCACTTGGGGACAGGCCAGGTGGCACTTGGGTGCTGCTGGGGATCTCTGGGTGGCATCTGGGTGCTGCTGGGTGGCACTTATGGACACCGGGTAGCACCTGGGGACAGCTGGGAACGTACCGGGTGACACCTGGTGGCACTTGGTGACACACGAGGTGCCACCTGAGGAAGTGCTGGGTGACATGTAAGGACACGTGGGTGCTGCTGGGTGCCACGGGGACGCTTTGGGGACACTGAGGGCATGCTGGGTGCTGCTGGGGACGCACCGGGTGCCACCCGCTGGGTGACACGTGGGGGGGGTCGGGCGCCACCCGCCGTCCCCTCAGCCCGTCCCTGTCCCCACAGTGCGGCTCCACGACAGCATCTCGGAGGAGGGCTTCCACTACCTCGTGTTCGACCTGTGAGTGCGGGGCGACCCGGCGGGGGTCCCCAAAAGGGGGGGGGTGGTCCCAGATGGGGTCGGCGACGGGCTGACGGCGCGGTGTCCCCGCGGCGCTGTGCCCGCAGGGTGACGGGCGGGGAGCTGTTCGAGGACATCGTGGCCCGCGAATACTACAGCGAGGCGGACGCCAGGTGAGGCCCCCCGGCCCCGGGCGCTGCGGGGGGGGGGCGCGGGGTGCGGGAGGAGCCGGGACGCCGCGCTGCGGGCCGGGGGCAGCGCCCGTCACCCCCGTTTCCCCGTCCCCCCCTCCGCCCCCCGGCTCCATCCCGCTTCGGGGCCGCCCCGTGTCCCTCACCCCCCCCCCCCCCCCCCGGTGCTGCCCTGTGTGCCGCCGTCTGCCCGTCCCGTGGTCTCTGGGCTTTCACAACATTGTTTCTCCCCTTCTCTCGTTCCCCCCCATCTCCCCCCGTTCCCCCCCCCCCCCCCCCCCCGCTCCCCGGTCCCATCCCCGCTCCTTTGTCCCCCGTCCCCGTTGTCCCCTCCCCCCCGTCTCCCATCACGCGTGGCTCTGTGGTGTCCGTGTGTCCACGTCTCTCTGTCTGTCCCACCGCTGCCCCTCCGCTTGCTGCTCCCCCCCCCCCGTTCCCCACGTTTTGCCTCCTCCGATCCCTTAATCTCCCCCACCGCCTCACTGCCCCACAACCCCACGCCCGCTCCTTTCCCCCCCCCCTGCCCCATAACCCCTCACCTGCCCCCCCGACCTGCTCCCATAACTTCTCCGTACCCCCGGCCCTGCCTTACACCCCCTTATCTGCCCCCAACCCCACACCTGCCGCCCCTGCCCCCCTGCCTTTAAACCCAACCCCCATCCCTGCCCTCCTGCCCCATAAACCCGCCCCATAACCCACCTTATAACCCCTAACCTGCTCCCCTGCCCCCTTCATCCCATACCCGCCCCCTCCCCCCCATCTGCCCCACATGCCCTAACCCACCCCACACCTACTCTATAACCCCAAACCTGCCCCCCCCCGTGCCCCCCATCTCGCCCCATCCCGCCGCCCCCCGCCCCCCGTTTTGTTTTGCAGTCACTGTGTCCATGAGCTATTAGCACGCGTTTCTCACACCCATCACTTTGCCTTTGCGCGCAGGCAGCTTCAGGTCAGTATAAACGGGGAGGGGGTCCGGGGGGGGCTGCGCCCCCCGCCCAGCCGGAGCCTCGCGCTCCCCCTCTCCGCATCCCCAGCTTTGGGGCTTCCTCCTCCTTTCTCCAATTTCCCCCTTGAAAAAGAAAAAGATAAATTTAAACAATCACTTTTTTTTGGTCCCTCTCCGCTCCCCCTCCAAAAGGAATCATTACAAAAGCCCGCAACAATGATAAGCTGTGGGGAGGTCGCCCCCGCTTCCCCCCCCACCCCCCGGTGCCCCATTCACCCCCATTTCAGCTCTCATCTCCCGCTCCTCCCTCTCTTGTCTCGTCTCATTGCCCTCCCGCTCCCTGTCCGTCCTGTCTGGGGGTCCCCAGCGATGGGGGGGGGGCACAGCGGCACCCGGTGTCCCGTCGTCCCCCCCCCAACTTTCCCCCCCCAGCTCTCCTTGGGGTGGGGGGCGCCCGTGTGAGCAGCACAGCATGGCTGAGTGGGTTTGGGGTTGGGGTCAGGGTTATGGTTTGGGGTCAGGGCCACAGGTTAAGGGTTAAGGTCAGGGTTAGGGTGAAGGGTAGGGTCAGTTTGGGTCTGGATTTGGGGTAGGGTCGTGGTACAGATTAGTGTGAACATTAGGGTTATGGTTTGGGGTCAGAGCTTAAGGTCAGGGTGAGAGCTAGGTTTATAGTTTGGGGTCAGGGTTATGATTTGGGGTCAGTGTTAAGGTAATGGTTTAGAGTTAGGGTCAGGGTAAAGGGGTCGAGGTTTGAATCGGGGTTTGGGGTTAGAGTTGTGATTTGAGTTCAGGGTTTAGGGTTAGGGGTTGGGTTAAAGAGTCAGGGTATGGGGTTAGGCTCAGCGTTAGGGCTGTGGTTTGGGGTCAGGGTTAGGCTCGGCATCAGGGTTGGGGGTCGCTGTGCCGCCACAGTAGGGTGGGTCAGGGGCTGGTGGTGCCCGCTGACCCCTGGGCTGTTTGCCTGCAGCCACTGCATCCAGCAGATCCTGGAGGCCGTCCTGCACTGTCACCAAATGGGGGTCGTGCACAGAGACCTCAAGGTGAGTGCGGCTGCTGCGGCCCTCTGCGTCCTGTGGGTCTGCGGCCCTGGGGGCGGGAGGGCACCCTGCCTTACAACACACCGGCCATGGGGTGATGATGCGGGGCAATGATGTGGGGCAACGATGCGGGGTGATGATGTGGGGTGATGGTGTGAGGCGACGATGCGGGGTGATGATGTGGGGTGATGTGGGGCGATGATGTGGGGCGACGATGCGGGGTGATGATGTGGGGCCGCCCCCCATCCCTCCTGCAGCCGGAGAACCTCCTGCTGGCCAGCAAGTGTAAGGGTGCGGCGGTGAAGCTGGCCGACTTTGGGCTGGCCATCGAGGTGCAGGGCGATCAGCAGGCCTGGTTCGGTGAGTGCCCCCCCCCCGGCCCCCCCGCAGCCCCAGCCCCCCGCTCAGCCCCTGCCCCATCCAGGCTTCGCCGGCACACCCGGCTACCTGTCCCCCGAGGTGCTGCGCAAGGAGGCCTACGGCAAACCTGTGGACATCTGGGCCTGCGGTAAGGGCGCTGCGGGACCCCTGCCCTGACCCCGGGACCCCCATCGCCTGCATCCCGTCCCCGTCCCTCCTGTCCCCGCTCCCATCCCCTCTGTCCCGTCCGTCCCATCCTGGTCCCCATCTCCGTCCCCATTCTGGTCCCCATCCTGATCCCACGCTGGTTCCGTCCCAGTCCCCGTACTGGACCCGTTCCACTCTATCCTGGTCCCCACCAGCCTTTATCCTGGTCCCCACCCATGTCCTCAAAGGGATTCCCACCCTGCTCCCATCCCGCTCCCCATCCCGGTTCCGTTCCAGTCGTGACCCCCATCCCAATCCCATCCCCATCCCAATCCCATCCCCATCCCAATCCCAATCCCCATCCCATCCCATCCCATCCCATCCCCATCCCCATCCCATCCCATCCCCATCCCCATCACCATCCCCATCCCCACCCCCATCCCCATCCCACTCCTCACTGACTCCCATCCCAGTCCCTTTCCCAGCTGCTCCCCACCCAGTCCCCGCTCTGATCCCATTGCAGTTCGTCCTGCTCCCAGTCCAGTTTACACTGCTGCCCGCCCCGGTCTCTGCACCGACCCCCATCCCGGTTCCCACACCGCTTCCATCCCAGTCCCCATGTCGATCCCACTGCTGTCTTTGCTGACTCCCCGCCCCCCATCGCTGCCCCCCGCTGCCAGTCGTGCTGACGTCTGTGTGGCACAGGGGTGATCCTCTACATCCTGCTGGTGGGATACCCGCCCTTCTGGGACGAGGACCAGCACAAGCTGTACCAGCAGATCAAGGCGGGCGCCTACGATGTGAGTGCGCCGTCACCCCCGGCCCCCCCTGCAGGGACGGAGGCTCATGGCCGCCCCCTCCCCGCCCCGTCCTGCTGTGTCCCCGCAGTTCCCCTCCCCCGAGTGGGACACGGTCACCCCCGAAGCCAAGAACCTCATCAACCAGATGCTGACCATCAACCCCGCCAAGCGCATCACGGCCCACGAGGCCCTCAAACACCCGTGGGTCTGCGTAAGTGTTGCCCCCCCCCGGCCCACGCCATCCCCGTGGGACGCGCTCCCCGCTGACCCCGCTGTCCCCACAGCAACGCTCCACCGTGGCCTCCATGATGCACAGACAGGAGACGGTGGAGTGCCTGAAGAAGTTCAACGCCCGCAGGAAGCTGAAGGTGGGCCGGGGTCCCATCCCAGCACGTCCCGCTCCGCCCCGCTGTGTCCCCATCCCACCATGGCCGTGTCCCCACACCTTCCCGTGTCCCTCAGCCCCATCCCGGTGCTCTCCCGTCTCCCCCGGTTCCATCCCAGCACGTCCCGGTCCAACTGCAGCCCCATCGCAGGGCTTTGCTGTGTCCCGTATCTCCCACTCCCTCCCTGACCGCATCCCACTGTGTCACCGTGGCACCCCCTTGTGTCCCACGGTCCCCTTTTGGGACGTCCCAGTGCCCAACTTTGTCCCCGGCCCCATCCCACCCATGTCCTGATGCTCCCCATGTCCCAGCGCAGCCGCATCCTGGTGTCACCTGTCTGTGCTGCGGTGTCACCCTGGCCGTGTCACAGTGTCACCTGGCTTTGTTTCAGTCCTCCCCTGCCTTCCCGTGTCCAGCGGTGTCCTGGGTGTCCCTGTGCTTTCCCAGCCGTATCCCCCTGCCACCCTCCACCCCATTACCCCCCGTCCCAACGCCCCCCCGTCCCGGTGCCGCTCTGACCCGCTGCCATTGCAGGGCGCCATCCTCACCACCATGCTGGCCACCCGGAACTTCTCAGGTGAGCCCCCCCCCTCCCGGCCCCGGGACGCCTCGCCACCCCCCGCGTCCCCGGGCCTGGCCCCGCTCGCTGCCGCTCTCTTTCTCTCTTTCCCCCTCCCTCCAAACTCCCCCCACCCCATTTTGACGCCAGGACGGCCGCGCCATGCGGTAACGGGGCTGGGGGGGGGGAAGCCAGGAGGCGACGTGGGGTGACCCCCAGCAGGGCCTCCCGCCCCGTGCCCACCTAACGGGGTCGCTTCCTTTCTCTCCTCTCGCTGCCCGCCCCGCAGTGGGCAGACAGACCACCGCGCCTCCCTCCATGTCGGCCGCCGCGGCCCCCCTGGGGCTGGTGGAACAAGGTAGACGCCGCACGGACCCCCCCCGTGCTGCCCGCTTGCCTCTGGTCCCCCCCACCCCACTCCTCCTCCTCCTCCTCTTCCTCCCCCTCCAGGCTCGGGGTCCCTCCTCGGGAATGGCACCGCACGCATGGGACCCCCCCCCCCCGTCTGCCTGTCCACCTCTCTGCCTGTGTCCCCCCCACCCCCCGGCTGCTCCTGGGGAGGGAGGTGCCTCCCCACCCCCCCCAGCTGGCACACGGTGTCCCTGTCACCGCTTGTGTCCCCACACCGTGGGGCCGTGGGCTGCGGGTGCTCCCTGTGCCACAGTGCTGTGGGACCCAAAAGCCCTCACGTCACCCAGGACCCCACGGCACCCAGGATGCTCACGGTCCTTGGGACCCCCGTGTCACTCAGGACCCCATGGGATATGGCATCCCTATGGCACGTGGGATCCCCGTGTCACCCAGGACCCTGTGTCACCTGGGATCCCCATGGCACATGGGACCCTCGTGGTACCTGGCACCCCTTTGGTACCCAAGACCCCCCTGTGTCACCTGGGACCTTCCATGTCACCAGGGACCCCTGCGGCAGCTGGAAGCCTTGCGGCACCCGGCACCCGTGGTGACACCTGGGACCCCCCATGGCCCCCAGCCCCCTACCGGGACCCACTGTGGCACCCCATGGCCCCCAGCACCCATCGTAGCACCCATCACCCGATGGCACACAGTGGGACGGGGGGGGGGGGGGGTCAGGGAGAATTTCAGAGCCAACCTCCCCCCCCCCCCCCCCCCCACATTTGGGGGTGTGCCGACCCCAAGGCTGCTGCTCCATCCCACAGCATCGCTCTGCTGCAGGGGGGCTGCGCTGCTGCATGGGGGCTGCACCCGTGCATGGGGGAAGCGGTGCCGCTGCATGGGGGGGGGGAGGGGCTTCGTGCAAGCACATGGGAGGGGGCTGCATTGCCGCATGGGGGCTGCATTCCCCTCTGGGGGCTGCGCTGCAGTGTGCCCGCACGGCCCCGTTGCGCTGCAGCCGGTGTTTGTGGTGCCGCGAAACGCTCGGCGGGTCTTAAACCCCCCACAGCCAGCGAGCCCCCCCCGGGGACCCCCCCGATGGCTCTGGTTTAGACCCCGACCCCCAGCGCCGCAGCCCCCAGCCCGCTTCCCGAGGAGGGCCCGCACCCCGGGGACACGGCTGTGCCACGGGGGTGTCCCCGTGTCCCCCCCCGCCCTTCCCCGTCCCCCCCCCCCACCCACCAAATGGGTCCCGCGCTGACCCCCCCCCGGCGCTGCCATCCCCGACACGGCCCGCTGAGGACGGAGCTGAGGACGCCCGCAGGTGACACCGGCGCTGGAGGGGGGGACACAGCGGCGCGCCCCCCCCAGTGCCGCGCGCCCCCCGCCCCACATAGGTCAGGCCAGGAGGGGCGGCCGCCCCACGTCCCGGTGCCCCCCTGCACGGTTTGCGGGGTCCGGGGCCGCCGCCTGCGCTCAGAGACGATTTTTGTGTTTTTCTGTTTTGTTTTTCCCTTTTCCCCCCTTTTTTCCCCACCCCCCCCTTCCTCTCTCTCTCGCCCCTTCTCTCTCTCTCTCTCTCTCTCTCTCTCTCTCTCTCTCTCTCTCTCGCTTTCCTCTCTGCATTGCTCCAAGGTAAGCCAACCCCCGGCCCCCGCTGTGCCCCCCCGGTGCCCCCCCGGGATGGGAGGGGACGGTGGCCCTGTCCCCACGCGGGGACACGCAGCTCTGACCCTCTGCTTTCTCCCCCGCAGCAGCTAAGAGCCTGCTCAACAAGAAGGCTGACGGCGTCAAGGTGAGGGGACGGGGGGGTGGGGGGTGGGGATCACAAAGGGGGTGACCCCCCCTCGAGCTGCCCTCGCTGATCCCCCCACGTCCGTCCCCGCAGCCCCAGACCAACAGCACCAAAGGCAGCGCCGGCGTCACCAGCCCCAAGGGGACGCTGCCGCCCGCAGCGCTGGTAGGTGCCTCCCCCGCACAACTCCCCCCCCCACGCCCCCCTCTCCATCCCTCCATCCCATCGCATCCATCGCCATGCTCGCCAGCGGCACGGCCGGTCACGGAGTGGGGAAGGGGGGAGCGGGGACCCCCCCCAACAGTAAGTGCCTCCCCCGGCAGTCAGTAAGCGCCCCCAAAGCATCGCGGGGCTCACGGCCCCCCCGGCTGCGGTGCAGGATGTGGGCGCAGAGGCAGCTGTGGGGCAGGTGGGTGCGGGAGCGACGCGGGGACAACGCCGGGAGCTGCTGGGGAGAGACGGGGGGGGTCGGGAAGGACGCGGGCGCGGACGTGGGGCGGCACCGGGACCCCGACGGACGGTGGGTGCGGGACGCGTCCCGACCGGCTGCTGGAGGGGAAGAGCGCCGGTCGGCGCGGCGGGGGCCGGGGGCCGGGCGGCTGCGGGACCTGAAGGCGCCAGGTTTGCCCCAGGACGCCGAGGCGAGGTGGGTGCGGAGCGCGGGGCTCTGTGTGGGGCAGAGCAGGGGGTGCAGAGCCCCCCCACCTCCAGGTCAGAGCACTGGGCTCAGGATGTGGGCGCCGTGCCCCCCACACGGTGGGTGCAAGACGTGGCCCCTCCCCCCCTTCCCTTTTTCTCCCCCTCTCCTCGCTCTCTCTCAATTAAACCTTGTCGCTTTGCTGGACTAACGACTCTCTGCTTCTCTCCCCCCCCCCGCCCTCCCCACCCGCTGTGGGTCTGTGCCCCCGTCCGCGTGCCCCCTGCCCCCCCCCCCCCACGCCGCTGTGCTCTGGTCTCTCCTCGCCTCCTTCCTCCCCCTCTCTCCTCCTCCTCCTCCTCTGTCTCTCTTCCTTCTCCTGTAGGAGCCTCAAACTACAGTAATTCATAACCCCGCGGACGGCATTAAGGTATTGCTGCCCCCCTCCGCTTTCCGCCTCCATCCTCCCCCCATCTCCCATCTGTTCGGGGCTGGGGGCTCCCGCTGGTCCCAGGGAGGCGTCACCCCCACGGCTGGGGCGCGTGGTTCCCCCCCTCCTCCCCCCAAAATGGGTGCTGACCCCCCCACCCCTCTGTCTCTCCCCCCGCACTGCTGCCCCCCCCGCCGGCAGGAGTCGTCCGACAGCACCAACACCACCATCGAGGACGAGGACACCAAAGGTGATGGGGATGGGGGAGGGCGTTGGGGGCACTGAGTTGCATTAGAATGGAGCTGGGATGCACTGGAATGGCACTGGGAAGCACTGGGACGAAGCTAGGAGACACTGGGATGTACTGGGATGGAGCCAGGATGCAATGGAATGGCACTGGGGTATACTGGAATGATGCTGGGATGCACTGGAATGGAGCTAGGATGCATTAAGATGCATCAGAATGGCACAGGGATGGAGCTGGGAGATACTAACATGCGTTGGGATGGCATCAAAATGCAATTGGCTGCAGTGAGATGGCATGGGAATGCAGTGGGGCCCTCGGAGGCAGCGCTGGGATGCCTTGGGGTGGCATTGGGATGCGCAGGGTGGAACTGGGGAGTGCTGGGAGGTGACAGAATGGTCCTGCAGTGCACTGGGAAGGGACTGGGATGTACTGAGGTGTGCTGGAATGGCACTGGGGCGCAGCAGGATGGCGCTGAGTGTGACGAGGTGTGCTGGGATGTCCAGTTTGGGTGGCACCGGGGCGCATGGGAAGCAATAGGGCGGTGATGCACTGCACTGGAATGTCAGTGGGGTGCGCAGGGGTGGTGTGGGAGGCACTGAGCCGCACTGGGATGTGCTGGAAGGTCACTGGGGTGGATTTGTTGGCACTGGGACGTCAGTGAGATGCACTGGTCGGAACTGGGATGTGGTGCAATGCGACAGGATGCCACTGGGGTGTCGGAGCGCACTGGGGTGGCAGTGGGAGCAGGGTGTCAGCATCCCCTCTGTGTCCTCGAGGTCCGTGTGTCCATCCCCACGTCCTCATCATCCACACGTCCGGCTCAGGGGTCGGTCTGTCCCCACGCTGTGCGTCCATCCGTGTGTCCTCATGGTCTTTGTGTCCCCCCCCCCCCCCCCCCCTTGGGGCCGTACCGTGACCCCGCTGTCCCCGCAGCCCGCAAGCAGGAGATCATTAAGATCACAGAGCAGCTCATCGAGGCTGTCAACAACGGGGACTTCGAGGCCTATGCGTGAGTGGGGTCGGGGGGGGGGCAGGGCTCGGGGGGGGCTGAGGCTGACGCAGCGCTTTGCAGGAAGATCTGCGACCCGGGGCTCACCTCCTTCGAGCCCGAAGCTCTGGGCAACCTGGTGGAGGGCATGGACTTCCACCGCTTCTACTTCGAGAACCGTGAGTGCCGCTGCTGCCTCTCCTCCTGCCTGCCCGTCCTGCCTTCAGTGCCTGCCTGTCATCCCCCCGTCTCTGTTGTTGTACATCTGCTGCATCCCTGCCTGCATTCTCACCTACGTTCCTTCCCTTTCTGCCTCCCTTCCCTTCCTGCTTCCCTTCCCTTCCTGCCTCCCTTCCCTTCCTGCCTCCCTTCCCTTCCTGCTTCCCCTCTCTTCCTGCCTCCCCTCCCTTCCTGCTTCCCTTCCCTTCCTGCCTCCCTTACCTTCCTGCCTCCCCTCCCTTCCTGCTTCCCTTCCCTTCCTGCCTCCCTTCCCTTCTTGCATCCCTTCCCTTCCTGCTTCCCTTCCCTTCCTGCCTCCCTTCCCTTCCTGCTTCCCCTCTCTTCCTGCCTCCCCTCCCTTCCTGCTTCCCTTCCCTTCCTGCCTCCCTTACCTTCCTGCCTCCCCTCCCTTCCTGCTTCCCTTCCCTTCCTGCCTCCCTTCCCTTCTTGCATCCCTTCCCTTCCTGCTTCCCTTCCCTTCCTGCCTCCCTTCCCTTCCTGCCTCCCTTACCTTCCTGCCTCCCCTCCCTTCCTGCTTCCCTTCCCTTCCTGCCTCCCTTCCCTTCTTGCATCCCTTCCCTTCCTGCCTCCCTTCCCTTCCTGCTTCCCTTCCCTTCCTGCCTCCCTTCCCTTCCTGCCTCCCTTCCCTTCCTGCCTCCCCTCCCTTCCTGCTTCCCTTCCCTTCCTGCCTCCCTTCCCTTCTTGCATCCCCTCCCTTCCTGCCTCCCCTCCCTTCCTGCCTCCCTTCCCTTTACCTGCATCCTGCCCGCCCCTACCTGCATCCCCACACCCCGCCCCGCCGCCCCGCGCTGACGCTGCCGCCCCGCAGTGCTGTCCAAGAACAACAAACCGATCCACACGACCATCCTGAACCCCCACGTCCACGTCATCGGGGAGGACGCGGCGTGCATCGCCTACATCCGCCTCACGCAGTACCTGGACGCGCAGGGCCGCCCGCGCACCAGCCAGTCGGAGGAGACGCGCGTGTGGCACCGCCGCGACGGCAAGTGGCAGAACGTCCACTTCCACGGCTCGGGGGCCCCCGTCGCTCCCCTCCAGTGAAGGTGAGGGCGGCCTGGGGGGGTCCCGCCGCCTCCGGACCCCTCCGAGCGCCCCGGCCCCGTCAGCCCACCCCGAGACCCCCGCCGAGGCCGAGCCGCCGGCCGGGTGCCGCGGTCCCGGAACGCGCGTCCGCATGCCTTGTGCCCCCCCCCCCCAACCCCCCCCGGCCCCTCTCCGCCCGGTGCCTGTGTTTGCAGAAAAAAAAAAGACAAAAAAAAGCCAAAACGACGGGAAACGGTCAAAAATCGCCCCCCTCCCCTTCCCCCACTTCTCCTCCCCACGTTCTTCCTCCCCCAACCACCCGTTGGCACGGAGGGGCCGCCGGAGCACGCGGACGTCCGCGGTGTCCCCCTCCCTCCTCCTCCGTCTGTGCCGGGCTTGGGGGGCTGCCCGGATCCCCCCCCGGCCGTGCTTGTGGAGTTTCGCTGTTGCTGGTGGTGGATGTTGTTCTTTGGACTCCGCTTTCGCTCCTTCCCTCCCCGGGTCCCTGTACATAGAGAGAGCTCTTTATTTTTGAATTCCCGCGGGAGCAGCCGGTGTCGTTCCCCCCCCCACCCGACCCCCACCCACTGCTCCCCGCCCGTAGCTCTGCCCCACAAGTGTGGGGCGCGCCGAGGGTTGGGGGCCAGGAGTTCCGTAATTTGGAGGGGGGGGGAGGAGGGGGTCCGGCCCTAAGGGCGGGGAGGGGGCGGGGGCTCGGGGCCGACCCAGCACCCAGGCAGCGGCGCAAGCACTTTAGACTAAGAGAAGGGGTCTCTTAGGGGGCACAGGCTGCTGCCCCCCCCCGCATCCGACCCGGCCTCCGGGGGTCACCGCTCTGGGGGGGGAGGGGGGGGCATCGCCCCACGCCCCCCCCCCCCACGTCCCCATCCCGCACCCGTTGTCGCTGGGGCTGTTTGTGGCTGTGGCCGTGGGTCGGGGGGGTTCGGGGGGGCGGGGGTTTATTTTCTGCATGCACTTTGCGCGGGAGCACCTGGAGCGCTAACGCTGTATGTCAGGAGCTGAGCTGAGCTGTTTCTGTCCCATGAATGCTGGTGGATCGTTGCCGAATTTTCTCCCCTCTCCTTTCCACTTTTCTCTCGTTCTTTTCCATCCCTCCCCCTCCCCCCCCCCCAGCATTTCCCCCCTTCCCTCCTCGGACCCCTTCGTCTTTTCTTTCTGAGCCTTGTAAGTGTAAAAGATGACTGATTTCGTTTTTGTCTCGGGAAAAAAAAACTGCAAATAAATTATGAGGAAAAACAACTGTTGACAAGGAAATCCCGGTGGATGCTGCGGAGCGACCGCGCGCTGCTGCCCGGCCTTTTCCTGTAGGGCCGCCCCCTCGTGCTGCCCCCCCCCCCGCCCCCAGCCTCACATCCCAGCCCCGGACGCCCAAGCAGAGCTGAGCTACAAACCGTCAAAGACAACTTTATGGGCCAGCATGGAAACAACAGGCAACACCGATCACACTACATCCCGAGCGAAAGCTTTGCCCTTCCCGAGGAGTGGGGCTGGAGGCTGAGACCCCCCCTGGCTGCCATGGGTGGGGCGACGAGCGGGGAGCCCCACGCCCGTCCCCGCCGCTTCCCCACGCCCCAAACCTGCCCGCAGGGGCCAGGCAGGAAGTGGGGGTTCGGACCCATTCCAAAGGTGACAGCCCCCACCAGCGCCATGCTGCAGGGCTTCCTGTGCAGTGCCACGTCCCCTGGGTGCCTCCCTGCCCCCACGGCCCCTGGTTCTGCTGGAGGAAGGGGGCAGAACGCAGCACGGAGCCCCCAGCCCGCCGCAGACCAGAGAAACCCATCTCCCCTCCCTCCTCCCCCCCCCTGCAGCAGCCCCATAAAAGCCCCCCTGCTCCCCGCACAGCCCTGCAGGGGGGCCCGGCTCCTCTCTCCCCATCCCACGGCCGAGGCACTCGCTGGTGTGACAGGCGTCATGGCGGGGCACGGCGCTCCCCCGGCACAGGGGCCGCTGAGTCCAGTTTTTGGGTAAGGCTGCGGCCCAGGAGCTCGCGGGGTTCTGCTTTCAGTCCTGGGAGCGGCCGAGATCCGAACGGGAGCGAAGGCCCCGGTGAGCTGGAGCAGGAGAGCCCCGGCTCCGGGTCACATAATCTCACAGCACGAGTTCTGCTTTCGGGCCTGCAAAGGTGGAGGAAATGGCCTGAGCGCACCCCCAGCCGTGGGCTGACCTCGGCCTGACAGCTCAGCTCGTGTCCAAACCCGCAGCCGTGAGGTTCGGCTCCTCTGGAGGGGTCAAGGAGCTCCATGGCCACAGCTGGGAAGCTGAGCTCCTCGCTGCCCTCATCCCATCCCACAGCTCACAGGGAAACCCCCCGGCGAAGCAAAGCGCACTCACGGTCTTGTAGAAGGCTTTGGACTGCACGCCGAGCACCTCAGATTTGGACACCAGATCATCCAGCTTCTCCCCTCGCTCCAGCAGTGACTCCATAGTGTTGTGCTGCCAAAAGGAAGCGGTGCTGATGGCACGGAGCTCCCATGACAGAGCAGAGGGGAGCAGGGACGGGCAGCGGCTGCAGCCTCACCAGGATTATTTTGGTCTCGTCCAGCTCTGCCTGCACTCTGGTCATCGGGTCGGCATCACGGGGGTTCTGGGAGAGGAGAGAGCAGCGTCAGCGCAGCAGCGATGCGCACAGCAGCCCGGAAGCCCGGGCCCCATACCTGGTATTTGCTGAGGTATCCATCCAGAGCTGCATAGCTGATGGTGGCAGGAGACCCCGAGGGCCAGTCTGCCCTGCTCACCTGCCTGGAGAACTCCTCCAGGACCTGCGTGTGAGGGAGCGGGGTTTGTTCCCCCGGCACAGAGCTGGCAGACCCCCAGGAAGGCCCCGAGGTGACACACAAGTCCCGCCTGCAGCGCTCACCTTGTCCAGCAAAGTGAAGCACACCCGTGACGGGTATTCGTTGTCGGCGATCACCACGCCGGCCAGCCCGTCACTGCGCACGTGGACGTGGCACAGGTAGTCTGGGCAGAGAGGGCGGTTGGGGGGGTCCGGAGCCCCTCAGTGCTCCAGGAGGGAGCTCAGCTCCGCAGTGCGGGCAGGACTCCAGGGCTGGACCTGCTCTGCTCCAGCCCGCCCAGCACGGGGAGGGGAGGCGCGGTTGGAGGAGGCACAGCGCTCACCTTGCTCCTTGACCGAGGCCCTGCTGCCCAGCTCCGAGCGCTCCACGATCAGCTGGCTGGTGAAGGTCATGAATTCCTGCACGCTGTGAGCACAAAACGCCGGCTCTCACCGACCCAGGAGCGTGGCCCCGCGGGGCTGTGGGGCACAGGCTAGCCCCGGCCCATCCCCATGGCCCCTCTTCCCCTCCCACAGCTCCACTGAGACACTGGTGGGTTTTGTGCCGGGATTTCTCAGGGCATTTTCCCCCAGCACAGGCACAGCCCTTCTGCAGCAAATGTCTGCATTCGGTAAAGAGCCACGATAAGCAGCAGTGGGCTCTGCACATCACTTCACTGTGCTCAATCCGCCTTCGAGTGCATGTGTGACAGGGCTGCCCCGACTCCCCCTTTCCCCTCACTTATTTGGCCCAAAGAATGGTTTTTTAAGATGGTTTTACTTAAAAGCATCTCCCTCTATCGCTGCAATTGCAGAACCAGACGCGCCAGAGGCTCCAACAAACCCTCAGCGTGGACAGGGCTGGGAATTGGAGCGCTGTGAGCGAGCAGCCCAGCAGCTCCGCTCCTGCCCCATCCCACAGGGCTCTGAGCCCTCCCAAACTCCGGGCTGAACCGGCCGGTCCTGAGCGGGCAGCGCCCAGCAGGGAGACAAAGCAGGTTGTAATGAGAAGGCAGTGAGATGTAATGAGAAGGCAGTGAGATGTAATGAGAAGGCAGTGCCTCCTGTGTGGGAGCAGAACGCGGCCCCACGCGCCCTGGGGACGCAGGGGGGTCAGGGGCTCACCTGGACCGCTGGAAGAAGTTGAAGGTGGAGACATCGGAGGCGGCCTTCAGCAGCTGCACGCGGGCCTCGCCCTTGTACAGCACGCTCAGGCTGTACAGCCTCATGGCGGGCGCTGCGGGCAGAGCGGGGCGCTGAGCGGCGTCCTGTGGGCAAGGGGACCACGGGGACCCTGCCAGCACCATGCTTGGACCCACAGGGCACATCCGGCCCAGACCAGAAGCCCATGGGGACGCAAGGAAACCTCACTGAGCACAGCAAGACAACACTGGGACCCACTGGGACACCGTTGGGCACACCAAACACAACAGGGACCCCATAGGGACCAACCAGCACTCCACAAGGACTCCACCAGGACCTGAGCGCATCTGGATTTCAACAGGAACCACCAGAACCCCAAGAGCAGCCGCTGGGAGTTCAGCAGGACCCACAAGGACTCCACCCAGGAACCCAGCGGGAACCACTCAGAGCCCACCTGGAGGACTGGGGCACGCGGGGACTTCGTTAGGACCCACAAAGACCCCAACGAGAACCCAGCAGGACCCGACCGGGCACACTAGTTTGACGCTGGGACACACCGGGATTCCACTGGGCGCACCGGACCCCACCGGTCTGGTTCCGACACCACCAGGAACCCACCGAGCGCCTTCAGACCCCAACGGGAACCGCCGGGACCCCCCCGGAACCCCGCCACTGCTGCATCGGGTCCACCGGGAACGCCCCAGAACCCCCCCAGGAATCCATCAGAGCCCAACGAGAAGCACCACGACCTCACCGAGGCCCACCGGGCAGTGCAACCCGCCGGGATCCCCCAGCACCGCAATGGGAACCCACTAAAACTCCCCCGGGCACAACAGAACCACACCGGGACCCCACGTCCCCTCCATCCCAGCTCCCATCACCGCAGCCTCCGCCCCGCAGCGCTCCCGGCGCGGCTCCGCTGCCTCTGCCCTGCTGTTCCCCGGCCCCCTGCGGCCCCCGGCCCCTCCAGGCCCCGCCCCGCACCCCTAGGCCGCGCCCGCCCGGTACCGGCGCAGCGGGGCTGTTCGTAAGCGACGGCAGAGGGGAGAGCTTCGGACCCGGAAGCAGAAAGGCAGCGACCGGAAGTGACCCCAACGCCGGTCACTGCCACGGGGCCACACCTGCCTTGCGCAGGCGCCACCCTCGCTGCGCCCTCCTTCCGTCTTTCAGCCAATGACAGTACGGCAGGATGGCCGACCCCGCCCACCTGCCTCATCGGAGCGAGGAGAGCCAATCAGCGTCGCACTGACGTCATGCTGGGCGAAGGGCGGGGCCTTTTGTGGGCGTGGCCTGGTCTGGAGGCTGGGCTTCATCAGTGGGCGGGGCCTTCAGTGCGGGCGGGGAAAGGATTGGGGGCGCGGTCTGTGCAGGGGGCGTGTCCTAGGGGGCGTGTCCGTCTGGATGGGCGTGGCCTGTAGTGTGGGCGGGGCGCCCGAGATGGGGCGGGGCCACACCCATGGTACACGTGTGGGTGGAGCCTCGCGCGTGGGCGGGGCCTTGAGGTGGGCGGGGCCTCCGCGTTGGGCGTGGCCTCAGGTGTGGGGCCGGCCCCATGGGGCAGCCTCACCCCACAGAATGGCCCCCTCTGGGGCAGCCCCCCGGTGCGCCCTAACGCTTCTCTCATGACCCCACAGCTTCACCCCGCTGTGGGGCAGGCACCGTGCTATGGGGCCAGCGCTCTGGGGTCATCCTGGGGGGCCATGCCGGTTGGGCCCCACGTGGGGCTCCCCCCGGCGCTGTGGGGCCGGCGGCCGTCGCACTGTCACCTTTGTCACGGAGCCGCGGTCGCCCGTCTCCATGGGACCGCTGGAGAGCTGGCGGTGGTGACCAGGACACAGAGTGGTTGGTATGACAACTACCGCCCGTTGACGGGCTGCACCGCTCCGCCGGGCGCCCACGGCCTCCCCACCGCCCCACGGGGCAGCAGGCAGAGCAGGAGGAGGGCCTGCAGGCACCCCGCACCCCGAGGGCTGCCCCGGGATGTGGGGAGCCGGGCCCGAGCCCTCCTGACGGGACGGCCGTGGGGGGGGACCGGGTGCACCCCATGAGCTAAGGGCGGAGATCCGGGCGGGGGGAACACGGGGGGACGCGGGGGGACAGCGGTGTCCGGCCCGCACCGACGGCTGCCCCCATGTTGGACCACAGGAGCAGGATGGAGAGCTGGCGGCAGGAGAAGGTGAGCTCCAGCACCACGGCCCTACAGCCCCATAGCACCATCACCCCATGGCCCCATACCCCCATTGCACCATAGCCCCATGGCCCCATAGCGCCGTAGCCCCATGGCCCCATGGCCGGGTCCACTTGTGGCTGTGCTGGGCTGTGGGTGCTGGGCGCCGGGCATTGCATGGGGCACGTGGGCTCTGACCCCAGGAAGAGCCCGGCAGGACCCTGCGTCCTGCACTGGTGTTGGGTGGGAAAGGACAGATCCGAATGCAAAGCAAAGCCCCACATTGGGAGCGGAGAGCTGTGGGGCCAGCACCGTGGGGAGGGGGGTGGCAGGAGGGCAGGGGGCTGCACGTGGGGTGCCATCAGCTATGCTTCTCCTTGTGGTGCTCCTAACCCCGAGACCACAGTGCTGTGTCCCCATGGGGGGGCTTGGGGCTGAGACCCCAAAGTTGGACTCACAGGGCTTCAAGTGTCTGTGCTGGGGTGGGCATGGAGGGATGGGGGAGGATTCAGCGAGGAGCAGCGCCCAGCAGTGTGGGGCGGCTCTGTGTCACCATGAAGGTGCCACTGGGGTCACCCCAGAGGTGCTGTTGGGGTCACCCTGAAGCCTCCATTGGGGTCACCTCAAGGGCTCCGTTGGGGTCACCCTGAAGGCCCCTTTGAGATCACCCCAAAGGTGCTGTGGGGGTCACCCCGAAGGCTCTGGTGGGGTCATCTCAAGGGCTTCATTGGAGTCACCCCAAAGTTTCTGAAGACTGTGGGGGCTCGCCCTGCGGACTGCTTTGGGATTGTATTGAAGGCTCTGTTGGGGTCACCCCAAAGGCTCCGTTGGTTCGCTCCTTTGCAAAGCAGCAGCCGCAGGAAAACAGCCGTGGCGCTCGCAGCCTGGGCCCGCTGACTAATGAGGCCTTAATGCAGCGAGCACAGCTGGCTGGGGGCCGCGGCACGGCCGGGAGGAAAACAGCAGGGATGGCAGCGGGGGGGAACGGGGGATTGGGGTCCTCAGCGCCCACCGCCGGGGGTCCCACGGCCCCGGGAAACCCCGCAGGTGGAGCAGATCCTGTCGGAGTTCCGTCTGAAGGAGGAGGACCTGCGGAAGGTGATGCACCGCATGCAGAAGGAGATGGACCGCGGGCTGAAGCTGGAGACGCACGAGGAGGCGTCGGTCAAAATGCTGCCCACCTACGTGCGCTCCACGCCGGAGGGGTCGGGTAAGGAGCCGTGGGGCTGCGCCCAGCCCTGGGCTGCGGGAGCGGCAGGATGGCCATGAGGCGCCCCGCGTGTCCACGCTGCTCCGCAGAGGTCGGGGATTTCCTCTCGCTGGACCTGGGCGGCACCAACTTCCGCGTGATGCTGGTGAAGGTGGGCGAGGGCGAGGAGGGGCAGTGGAAGGTGAAGACGAAGCACCAGATGTACTCCATCCCTGAGGACGCCATGACGGGGACGGCCGAAATGGTGAGCGGGGGCCAAGGGGGTCCTCGCTGCCGAGGGAGGAGGGGTGTCCCCCTTTGGTGTCCAGTCTGGGGACAGGGTGGCTCCGGGGATGGGGTGATTGGGGACGTGGTGACGCAGGGAATGAGGATATTGGGATGTGGTGGCACTGGGGATGGGGTGGTGAGGATGTGGTGGCACTGGGGACGGGGTGACTGGGACACGGTGGCTCTGGGGGCAGGGCAGTGGGAACATGGCAGTGCTGGTGGCGGTGGCAGGGCTGTGGCAGCGCTGGGAACGGAGCGGTGTGGGTATGGTGGGGGTGGGGGTGGGGTGACGGGGCCACAGCAGCACCAGGGATGGGGACACTGCGGTGACATCCCTCCTGCCGTCCCCAGCTCTTCGACTACATCTCGGAGTGCATCTCTGACTTCCTGGACAAGCACCAGATGAAGCACAAAAAGCTGCCCCTGGGCTTCACCTTCTCCTTCCCCGTGCGGCACGAGGACATCGACAAGGTGAGGGGACGGTGGGACGGGGGGACACAGAGCCACTGCGACCCCCACCCAACGCTCCGTGCCCCCCAGGGCATCCTGCTGAACTGGACCAAGGGCTTCAAGGCCTCGGGAGCGGAGGGGAACAACGTGGTGGGGCTGCTGCGGGACGCCATCAAACGGCGCGGGGTGAGCCGTCCCCCCGGCCCCGCTGTCACCGTGTGTGTCCTCCCTGGGACCCACCGCCGTCGTGTGTCCCCACCCTGGGTCTGCAGTCGCCACGTGTGTCCCCATCCCGTGCCCACCCTCACCGCGTGTCCCCATCCTGTACCCACTGTCACCACGTCTCCCCATCCCGTGCCCACGTCACCCCGTGTCCCTCCTGGCAGGATTTTGAGATGGACGTGGTGGCCATGGTGAACGACACCGTTGCCACCATGATCTCCTGCTACTACGAGGACCACCGCTGCGAGGTCGGCATGATCGTGGGTAAGGAGCCAGGGGGTCACAGCGGGGCGATACCGGGGGGCAAGGAGCGGGCCCAGACCCCAAAGCCGCCCCCCACCCCTGCAGGGACGGGCTGCAACGCCTGCTACATGGAGGAGATGCACAACGTGGAGCTGGTGGAGGGCGACGAGGGCCGCATGTGTGTGAACACCGAGTGGGGAGCATTCGGGGCGTCGGGGGAGCTGGACGAGTTCCTGCTGGAGTACGACCGCGTGGTGGACGAGACCTCGCTTAACCCCGGTCAGCAGCTGTAAGGAGTGGGGCGGCGGCGGCTCCTTCCCCGTATGGAATTTGTGGGGTGGGGGAGCGGGGCGCTGACGCTGCGCCATCCCCAGCTACGAGAAGATCATTGGGGGAAAATACATGGGGGAGATCGTGCGGCTGGTGCTGCTGCGGCTGGTGGATGAGAACCTGCTGTTCAGCGGGCAGGCCTGCGAGAAGCTCAAGACGCGCGGAGCCTTCGAGACGCGCTTCGTGTCGCAGGTGGAGAGGTACGGGGGGCCCTCGGGTCAGTGATGCTCCCCGTCCCCTCACCCCACCTTAAGGTCCCCGTCCCCTCTCCCCGACTGCCCCATGTGGGGTCCTCTGTCCCGTCGCTCCACGGCAACGATCTGCAGCTGCCACATATTGGCTTCCCCACGTCATTCCCCAGCCCTGGGGTCCCTTGCCCCGTCTCCCAACACCGGTCTGTCCCTCACTGAGGTGCCCCATCACCCTGTGGCAGCCTTCCAGAACGGCCCCACGTGTGGCTCCCCTGCCCCACTTCCCCACACTGGGGTCCCCCATTCTGTGACCCCATGACAACCCCCTACAACTGCCCTGTACCGGGCTTCCCTCCCTCATTTCCCCAGATGGACTCTGAGCTCCCCTGCTCATTACTCTCTCCTACGTCCCGCACTGGGGTCCCCTGCCCCATCTCCCCACACCAGTGTCCCACACTGGGCTCGTGTCCCACCAGCCCTCTACAGCTGCCCTACCCTGCAGTCCCTCTTCCATTGGTGATCCCACTTTGTTCTCTTATCCTGTTGCCTCACTTTGGGATTCCCTCCCCCATCCCTCCCCACCAGATCGTCCCACACAGGGGTCCCCTGTGTCATCACCCTACAGCAGCTGTTTCTCACTGTCCTTACTGAGGCCCCTGTGCCATCATCCTGTGACAGCCCTCTACAGCTGCCCCGTACTGGGGTTCCCTGCCTTATTGCCTCACGCTGGACATCAAGCTCTGCAGCTCCATCTCCCCACATCAGCGTCCTACACCAGGGTCTGCTTTGCCATCAGCCCAACTCACTCTAATGGCTGTCCCGAATTGGGAGCCCCCGTCTTGTCACCCCACATCAGCCCTCTATAGCTGCCCACACTGCAGTCCCCTATCCTACTGGCCTAGGTTGGTGTCCCCTGTCCCATTGCTCCAATTTGGAGCCCCCTTTTCTCTCATCCCATGCCAGCCCTCCAGAACTATCCCCACTGGGGTTCCCTGCCCCATCGGCCCACACCAGCCCTCCGTAGCTGTGCAGAGTTGGATTCCAGTCCCACGGGTGCCCCACGCCACCCCACGGCCCCATTCTACACCCATCCCCCATTCCACACGCGGCTCTGTCCCACCGCAGCGACTCAGGCGACCGCAAGCAGATCTACAACATCCTCACAGCCTTCGGGCTGCTGCCCTCGGGCTCGGACTGCGACATCGTGCGCATGGTGTGCGAGAGCGTGTCCACGCGGGCTGCGCAGATGTGCTCCGCCGGGCTGGCGGGCGTCATCAACCGCATGCGGGAGAGCCGCAGCCAGGAGACCCTCAAGATCACCGTGGGGGTGGACGGCTCTGTGTACAAGCTGCACCCCAGGTGAGACCGTGGGGAGGCGTCCCCCCTCCCAGCCTCCGTCCTCCTCTTCCCGTTGCCCCGACGCTCCGTTTTCTCCTTCTAACCCTAACCGTGATGTAACCCTATCCATAACCCCATCTTGGGACACAACACCAACCGTAGCCATAGTCCTCATTGCAGCCGTGATCCTAGCCCTAACCGTAACCAAAACCATAATCCTAACTTCAGCCATCACCCTAACCCTAACTGTGAACATAACCTTACTCCTATCTGTAATCCTAACCCTAACCCTAACTGTGACCATAACCCTACTCCTAACCGTAATCCAAACCCTAACCCTAACCACGACCCTCACCCTGACCCTACTCCCACCCAACCCCAAACCTTCTTCCTCCCCCCACAGCTTCAAGGACCGTTTCCATGCCACTGTACGACAGCTGACTCCCGGCTGCGACATCACCTTCATCCAGTCGGAGGAGGGCAGCGGGCGCGGGGCTGCGCTCATCTCGGCCGTGGCCTGCAAGATGGCGTGCATGATGGGGCAGTGAGCCGGACTGGGCGGCGGGGACGTGCCGAGGAGCCAGGACTGATGTGGGAAGGGCTCGGCTGGCGCCGCGATGGCGCCGGGGCTCCCCAATAAACGGGGTCGGCGTGGACTTCTCTGGGAACGCTGTCCCAGCGTTGCTCTGTATGGCTGCCCTCTGCTGTCCCCTCCCTGAGACCCCCGGACTGTTCTGGGGATGAGGACGGAGCGCTGGGGGAGCCATGGCCCCACCTGTGGGGCAGCACCCTGCGACCCCAAACCTGGCGGCCCCTTGGCCCGGGGGTCCCAGCGGTGGAAGTCAGCATCCCCAGCCAGCTCGGTTCTGGTGGTGACAGCCCTGTGGTGACATGTGCCGCCTCGTGGAGCTCGGAGCAATCATCGTGGGGCTAAAAATGGGGGGCCCCCGGTCTGGTGATCCCACGGGGGTTATGAGGGCACCTCGGGTGTCCCGCAGGGGTCTGCAGCGCAGGGTCTCTGTGGGGTGACACATCAGGATGAAGCCCGTGGGGCTGGGGACCCCCTGGGGGTTTGGGGCTGCCGAGTGGCACCCCAGGGTATGGGGGCCTCCCAGGGGCAGGCGTCATCTGGGGGCAACCTGGGGTCTGGGAAGGAGCAGGCGGCCCCCGCCATGGGATGCCATGCTCTGATCGGTCCCAAAAGCTGCAGCAACTCCTGTGCTCTCATGCGCTGTGGCCAAAAAAAAGGATCTCCTGTGCTTTGATTGGCTGGGAGCAACAGGATGGGATCCACTGGGCTCAGCCTGGCCCCCATCGCCGCATCTCCTCCATCACCACACCACCCCCACGTCCCCACAGGGACCCCGTCCCCAAAGCCCCCACCTGCCCCCCATAGCTCCATCATTGAGGTCCCCACAAGTCAGCCCCCCATCCCCAGAGCTCCCACGGCCAAATAAAACCCAAATCGAAGGGGCGACAGAAGAGGTGAGCGGCTTTGTTGCATGGGAACAGGGAGCGGAAGGAGGGCTGGGACGGGGCTGTGGGTCTGCGTTTTGGGGTCCACATGCAGGATGTGGGGTCTGCGCACAGGATGTGGGGCTCTGGCACAGGATGTGGGGCGCAGGATGTGGGCTCTGGCCGCGCTCAGCCCTTGCACATCCCCAGGGTGGTGCACACAGAGCGGGGATCGTCGTCATCTTGCAGCGCATCGCTGAGCTGCTGCCGGAGCTTCTTCACCAGCTGCCTGCAGATGTTCTTCTGGCGTTTCTCTGCACCGCACACCTTGTCCAGCGCTGTGTTGATGGCCTCCTGTGGGTCCCGGCCCCATGGTGTCAGTGGGACTGCAGCCGCTGGGCCCCCCGACTCCTCCAGGACCCCGCACACCCCACTCACCTCATCAGGGTCGTCACCTACAATCTTCTGCAGCTTCTTCACCAGAGCGATGCAGGCTCTGCATTTAATCCCCCTGCCCGGTCCCATTGCATCTCCTTCATCTGCGTCCCACTGTGCGGACAACACAGACCCTCAGGGGGTCTCCCACCCCGTGTCCCGACCCAGTGTAGGGCTGCCCCACAACGTGCCCCATGGCCAGGGCGCATCCTCACCACAGCTGAGCTGTCCCCCAGCAGGTGCCATTGCTGCTCCCAGCGGCTCCCAGCAGCCACGGCCTGGTGCTCATCATGCGGCAGCTCAGTCACTGCCACCTGCACAGCTGGAGGTGCAGGGGTGTCACCACGCTGCCCCACAGCCACCCCAGGGTGGGCTGGGGCACACAGCGATCACTGACATCCCCGTGTGCCCCCACCCTGTGCCCGTGCTCTCCTGACCCCATTGCACATCACCATCCCTGCCGTCCCCAGGTCCCCACACAGACCCCTTCCCCATGCCCCATCTCCACTATCTCCATGTCCCCATGCTAAAACCTGGCCCTATGTCCCCATTCCCACATTTTCCCTACGCGTCCCTCAGCCCCCCACCCCCAGGTGCCGTCCCCAGGCCCGCAGCCCCATACCAGCCCCCAGGGCCAGCAGCACGATGAGCGCAGCAGCCATGCCGTCCCTTAGCGCTGGTTTCAGCCCCGCGTCCCACCCCGTGCCTTTATAGCCCCTGCGGCCGTGCGACGGGGACGGCTGAGCCACTCAGCGTGGAGAAAACCCAATGAGGCCTTAAAATGGAGAGGGACCGATTCTCTGCCCCACACCTCCGCCCCTCACCTCCGCCCCGAGCGTCACCGCGGCAGGAAGAGGGGAGGGAGGGGGGCACACCGGGCCCTGCTCGCTGCGCGGCCCCGCAGACGCAGCGGTGCGGGGTGATGCCGTCCTGCCCTCAGGCCCCACGCGGGGCTCAGGTCACACGGGCCCGGCGCTCATCCCCCGAGCGGACGGTTCGCGCGGGGCTCGGCTGCGCTCCCTAGGGCCCGGCGGATCCGTGGGGTCGCGAGGTCAGCGCGGGCCGCGGGATGCAGGCCCGGGCCCCCACTGTTACCATGGCAACAGCGCCCCCGCGGCCACCGCGGTTACCATGGCGCCGCGCCGCTCTGACGCCACTTCCGCCCCGCGGTTATGCCACTTCCGCTCCCCGAGTTCGCGCCATTCCGTATCCCCCCCTCGCCCCCGATGCCCTCCGCGCCGCGAGGAGGCGGCGGCCCCCCCCGTGACCTCTGACCTCTGACCCCGTACGTCACCGTGGGGGAGGGTCGTAGCGGGAGCCCGGGGTGTCTGGTGGGGGTCCCGGGTTGTGTGCGGGGGGTTCACGGGGCCTTTGTGTACCGGGGGGGGTGGGGGGGCTGTGGGTACCGGGGGCGATTCTGGGGGGGTTCAGGGGCCGGGGGGAGAGCAGGGGGCAACCGGAGGCTTTAGGTGGCACTGAGCGATTGGCGGGGGTCCTCTGGGGAGATTCGGGTACAGGGGGAGATCTGGGGTGGGTTAGATTGTCGGGGGTGATTTGGAGGGCAGTGCGGGGGCTGCGGAGCGATGGGGGGGGGGTCATCTGAGAGGGCTGCAGATACCAATGAGTGACCTGAGGGGGGGGTTGGGGGTTATTGGGTGTCGGGGGGATTCTTGGGGCACTTTGGGGGTTTTTCAGTTGCCAGAGAGCTGAAGGGGTGTTTTGAGGGGCTTCATCTGCCAGGGAGTGACACTGAGGGACCTTGGGGGAATTTGAGCACCAGGGAGTGACTGCGGGGGGGGGGGGGGCAGGTGCCAGGGATTGACTGGAGGGGCAGTTTGGGGATTTCAGATGCCAGGCAGCAAGTTAAGGAGCATCTTCGGGGGCTTTAGGTGCCAGGGTGTGATTTGGAGGAGGGTTCAGGTGCCAGGGAATCTTCGGGGGGCATTCGGGTACCATGGAGTTATTTGGGGGGGGGGAATTTCGGGTCCTTAAGGTGCCGCAGAGTGACGGGGAGCACCGTTCGGGAGACATCGTGTGCATTTGGGGCACGTTTCCTCACGCTCCCCTTCCCCTTGCAGCCCTGCAGCCATGTTCTCAGAGGTCACCCCCCCACCGGGGCACACCCTGCTGGGCCCCCCCTCGGCCGAGCCCCCCACCTTTGCCCGCGCCGGCAGCAACTTTGCCGACCGTTCGCAGCCCTTCCGCCTGGGGGAGCGCAGCTTTGGCCGGCAGTACGCGCACCTCTACGCCACGCGGCTGCTGTGCATGCGGCCCCGCCTGGAGCAGCAGGCACGGCTCCGATGGGGTGAGCGCCCCCCCGGCCCTCAGTCCTTCGCTGCTCCCCGCTTTTCCTTTCTCCCCAGGGGGACCCCGACTTGCTGTCCCATTGTCCCGCGGCGTGCAGCGTATTTCTGGGATTGTTTTTCTTTTTGGAACGCCCAGCTGCCCCCCAGGCACACGGAGCGGGGGTTGGAGCTGCTCGGCTCAGCACGCCGCTTCCTGCCTCCAGGCAGTCGCATTCCTGGCGTTGCTGGTGCCGTTCCCAGTCCCCATCTCCCCCCTCTCATCCTATCCCAGTGCCAAACCCTCACCCTTTCTGTCTGTGGGACTGGCGCATTGCTCACCCTCGTACTTCCCACCCCAAAACCCAGCGGGGTGACAAAGCCTGGAGGGAGACCCCAGACACGGGGACACCCTTCGATGGCTGCTTTCCCAGCACTGAAGCAGGATGAGGGGTTTGCTCCGGAGGCCTCGAAGTTCCGGGGGGGCATTTTGGGGAGCAGTCGCAGCGCGGTGGAGGGGGGAAGTGATGGGTGCAGGCTGAGCCGCGCGGCCCCGCAGGTGATGGCGTGCTGCTGCGGAAGCTGTGCCAGCTGCAGGCAGGCGAACGGTGCTGCGTGGTGGGGACGCTCTTCAAGGCCATGCGGCTGCAGCCCTCCATCCTGCAGGAGATCAATGAGGAGGTAGGGTGACCCCCCCCGCCCTGCTGCTTCCTCCTTGGCCGCCGCGCTGGCGGCACGCTAAGTGAAAGCAGCCCGGCGCCGGCACGCAGCTGGAGAGCAGCCCCGGCACAGGCCACACACCCCACGAACCCGGGGTCCCGCTCTTGTCGTGTCCCCCCAGCACAACCTGGTGCCGCAGCCCCCCCTGGCCAAATACGTGGACCCGTCGGACGAGCTGGTGCTGGAGGACGAGCTGCAGCGCATCAAGCTGACGGGGAGCATTGAGGCATCGAGGCTGGTGACAGGTAGGGGACGCACGGGTGGTGGCGGCCCGGAGAGCCGCGGTGAGGCTGAGTGCCCCCCACCCGCTACAGGCGCTGTGCTGGCCGTGTATGGCCACGAGCAGGAGGATGGCAAGTTCCTGGTGGAGGAGCACTGCTTCGCCCACCTGCCCCCACAGCTGCCGTGGCAGGGACCCAGCGCCGACAGGTGAGTCCTTGTGGCGTCCCCTGTGTGTCCCCACACGGCCCCGGGGACCATTCGTCCCATCCGTCCGGAGGGACGCAATGGGGGCTGCAGCCTTCTGCCCGCCCAGGTTTGTGCTGCTGGCCTCAGGGCTGGGGTTGGGCAGCGGCAGCGGCGAGTCCCTGCTGGGCACTCAGCTGCTGGTGGACGCGGTGACGGGGCAGCTGGGTGCTGAGGGCCAGCAGAGCTGTGCTGCGCTCATCTCCCGCGTCCTGCTGGCTGGGAACCTTCTGAGCCAGAGCACGCAGAGCCGCGACAGCCTGCACAAGGTATGGTGACAGTGGGGGGCCCAGCAGGAGGGAGGGAGGGATGGAGAGAGATCGTGCTCCTCACCGCATCCTCGCTGCTGCAGGCCAAGTATTTGACCAAGAAGACGCAAGCTGCCAGCGTGGAGGCGGTGAAGATGCTGGACGAGATCCTGCTGCAGCTCTGTGTGAGTGCCTGGGCTGGCGGAGCGGCTCCCGCAGCCCCTCGGGCCCCCAACAGCCCTGCTGTGCCTGCAGAGCTCCGTGCCTGTGGACGTGATGCCTGGGGAGTTCGACCCCACCAACTACACGCTGCCGCAGCAGCCGCTGCACCGCTGCATGCTGCCCCTCTCCAGCGTCTACCCCACGCTGCAGCTCGTCACCAACCCTTACCAGGCTGACGTGGACGGTGTCCGGTGAGGCACGGAGCGTCACCCAGGCTGGGATGCCGCTGGCGGCACAGGACTCTGCTGTAGGTTGTGCTGAGTACAGATCCGCCCTCAAAATCCAGGTTCTTGGGGACGTCGGGGCAAAACATCAGCGACATCTTCAAGTACAGCAGCATGGACGACTACCTGGAGATCCTGGAGTGGACGCTGCTGGCGGGGCACATCAGCCCCACGGCCCCCGACACGCTGGGTAAGGGGCTGCGGGTCCCAGTGCCACGCAGTGGGTGCGGGGTCGGATTCCGCAGCTCACTCTGCTCCTCCAGGCTGCTACCCCTTCTACAACTCGGATCCCTTCATCCTCACCGACTGCCCACACGTCTACTTCTGCGGCAACGCGCCCAGGTTCCAGTCCAAGCTGCTGACAGGTGGGTGATGGACAGCTGCTGCCCGTCCCCGTCCCCGCTCACGTTTGACGCCCGCCTGTCCTGCAGGGGAGGATGGGCAGCGGGTGCTGCTGGTGGCAGTGCCGGCCTTCAGTGCCACGCAGACCGCCTGCCTCGTCAACCTGCGCGACCTCAGCTGCCAGCCCATCAGCTTCTCCGTCTTTGGTGCCGAGGATGACAGCGACATGGAGGTGGGGCAGTGACAGCGCAGCGCGGACGTCACCTCACCGCCCTCCTGCGCCGTACGGTGGGAGAAGCAATGCAGTGCTGCTACCAATACAGCTTTGTTTATTTGTGTAACAAAACCACGCCAGGGCCCTGCCCTGCTTCATCCGTGCCCGGGCGCGGGGACGCGCGTCTGTGTGCCCGGCCGCCCCGGGGCTCCGGGAGCGCGCACGGTGCCCACGCGGAGCGCCGGGAGGCGGAGCGAGGGGCCGGGCGTCCCCTAGTCGCCAAAGTTCACGGTGTAGGTCTCCGCGGTGGTGAAGGGCCGCGCCGTCCCCGTGCCCTCGTCCCACACCTCCGTCACCGTCACCAGCTCGGTCACCACCTCCGTCTCGGTCTCCATCTCCCAGGTGCCCGCCGTGGGCGGCTCCTGGCTCCACGGCGCGTTCGTGGTGCTGCTGAACGTGGGCAGCACCGTGCGGGGGGGCGGGGCGGTGGGGAGGGCGGCGGGGCCGGCGGTGGCGTTCAGCCGCCGCAGCCTCATCCGCTCGCGGAGCCGCTGCCGGAGCCGCAGTCGCTGGCGCAGCCGCAGGCGCTCGCGGAGCGTCATGGGGCGGCCGGGCACCACGCGGCGGATGGGCCGGTTCCCGTTCATGGCCATGATCTCGCGGATGCGCTTCCAGTTGGAGCGCGCCAGCACGAAGTTGCACTGCGTGGCGCCGATGTCGTAGAAGACGCTGCAGGTCTTCGTGCTGGGGTTGTAGCCCTCGGCCCGCGCCGACACGCGGTACTCGCCCGGGTTCAGGATGCGCCAGTAGTCGCCGCCGCTGGCTGCGGTGCCGAGGGGTGAGGGGCCGCGGGGTCCGAGGGCCGCCGTGCCGCAGCCCGTGGCGCCCCGGCCCGGCTCCTACCTGTCCTGATGCTGTGCTTGATGCCGCTCACCACGATGGTGGCGTTGGCGATGGGCTCTCCCTGCTGGTCGGTCACCAAACCCTTGATCCCGCGGTGGGTCTGCGCACAAGGGGACGAGGGCAGCGCGTTCGGTGCGAGGGGACGACGGCCAGCTCCCGGCGCCGCCTCCCCGTGCCTACCTGCTCCATGAAGGTGAGCAGTGACTCCTTGTTGTTCTCCCACTCCTGCTGCAGCTCGCTCTCGTGGGGGAACTTGTCGCAGCCCAGGTAGATGGAGAGCTCCAGGCAGTTGGTGTGCAGGTAGCTGAAGTCATTCATGCCTGCCGAAATCCCCGTGGGATCGGCGCTGCGGGTCACCGCCTCCCCCACCCCCGGCTCACAGCGGCACCCTGAGGTGGGAACGTCTCCTCAGAGAGTCCAAGGGGCTCCGCCTGGGCGCCCACTTACTGCCGGCCCGCGGCCGCCACTTGGCCCCCTGCACGATGCCCATGGCGTCGGTGACGTCCTGCGCGTGGCAGCCCCCGCGGAAGGTCTCCGTCATGGTGAGGTGCGCCGAGGCGTAGGAGATGGCCAGCCAGCGGAACACGGCGTGGTCGGGCGTCTCGTGCACCTCGGGCTGCTCGCCGTCCTCGTCCTCGTCCGGCGGGCGCGGGGCTGCGGGGCTCTCGCTGTGGGGCCGCGCTGCGTCGAAGGGGAAGGAGACCAACTTCTCCCCGCCCTGCAGGTTGGCTCCCAGCACGAAGGGGTTCTTCTCCATCCAGGCCATGACGGCTCGTGTCTCCACGGCCACCTGGAGAGGGGACGCCGTGCCACCCGTCCCGCCGTGCCACCGCCGTGCTCACGAGGCGGGCGGGCGCTCACCGCGGCGTCCTGCAGGTAGTGCTCCGGGACGGGGATGTGGTGGCCGGGGAAGCGGTGCGGCACCAACTGCCGCTCCTCGGCTGCCCACAGCGGGGACGTCAGGTCGGGGAAGTTCTCAAACAGGTCGAAGCCCTCCTCCGTCCAGTGGCCCAGCGCCCAGTTGCCCAGCTCGGAGCCCTGAGGGAGCGGCGACGGCCCCATGGTGCCACCGCTGCCCCCGCGCCGCCATCGTCCCACTGCCACCGCTGGTGCCACCGCTGCCCCGTTTCAACACCTCCCACGTGACACCGCTGTCTCAGTGCCACCATCCCAATGCCACTGCTGTCCTATTGCCACGACCCCAGCGCAACTCCCACCCCGTTGCCGCCACCTCCGTCCCACTGCCACCATCCCAATGCTGTCGCCATACCAGTGCCACCACCATCCCATTGCTGCTGCCCCAGTGCCACCACCATCCTGGTGCCAGCATCCCAGTGCCACTACCTCAGTCCCACCAACATCCCCCTGCCACCACCCCAGTGCCAGCATCGTCCCCCAGCCACCATCCCAGTGCTACCATCCCAATTCCCCCACCATTCCATGGCCACCAGCCCAGTGCCACCATCATCCAGTGTCACCATCTCAGGGTCACCAACATCCGACTGCCACAATCATCTCACCGCCACCACCTGTGAGTGCTACCATCCCAGTGCCACCAGCACTCCAATGCCTCCACCATCCCATGTCTACCATCCCAGTGCCACCATCCCAGTGCCACCATCATCCCAATGCCACCACCATGGTTCCAGCATCCCGGTGCTACCGTTCCACAGCTACCACCCAGTGCCACCGCTCCAGTACCACCACCACCCCAAAGCCACCACCTCCGCAGTGCCACCACGCGCAGCCCCCCGCCCTCACCGCCTCCTGTGCCAGCTCGTAGCCGTCGGGGTTGAGCGCTGGCACGAGGTGGATGCGCGTCTCGGTGACCAGGCTGCGCACGCGGGGGTTGCCATCCTGGTACTCCTTGCACAGGAACTGCATCAGCAGCAGCAGCAGCTCGCGGCCCAGCGCCTCGTTGCCATGCAGCCCCGCCGTGTAGCGGAACTCGGGCTCTCCTGCGGGGAGCCGTGGGTGCGGGGTGTGTGGGGCTGGGGGTGAGCTCAGCCCTACTGCGTATGGGGCCACTGGTAGGATCAGGGCCTGGGTTGGTTTTGGGGTCAGAGTTAGGGTTAGGGTCAGCTTTAGGGCTAGGGTGAGGGTTGGCTGTGGATTTAGGGTCACAGTTAGGGTTGGGGTTAGCTTTAGGGCTAGTGTTAGCTTTAGGGTCAGGGTTAAGGCTAGGGCTAGAGTTAGTTTTAGGTTTAGGGTTAGGATTAGGGTTAGCTTTAGAGTTTGGATAATATTTAGGGTTAAAGTTTGCAATTAGGGTAAGGGTTTGGTGTTAGCACATAGGTAACAGGGCTAGTGCTTAGGGTTAGGGTTGAGCTGTGGGTTAGGCCAACATCGGGGTTAGGTATAGCAGGGTTAAAGCTCAGCTTTAGGGCGAAAGTTAGGGTTGGTTTTAGGGTTGGTTGGGTTTAGGATAACGGTTAGGTTTAGATTTGGAGTTGAGGTTAGTGCTTTGGTTAGGGTTAGGGTTGTATTTGGGATTAGGGGAGGGTAGGGTTAATGTCAGGTAAGGCTTTGGCCGTTGCTGCAGTGGGACAGGATTGGTGTCAGGGCTCCTAAGGCGCGGGACGGCAGTGACAGAACTCAGGGCACGGCCACCTCCGGGTCCCTACGCCCCCCCTCACCCGTCTCATGCTCCCCCGGGTTGTCAGAGATCTCCATGGCGTAAATTTTCAGCCCCCGCGAGCTCTTGCCGATGTTGTAGATGCGGGTGATGGTGGGGCACTCCTCGTTCACCACCTTCATCAGCTGCGGGGGGAGAGGGAGAGGACGGGCGCTGGGAGGCGGCGCGGGGACGCGTCTGGGACGGCGCCACCAAACCCACCTGCCTCATGTCCTTGTAGCTGTGGTGACGGAAGTCCAGGTTGTCGGCTGATGTCACCTCGTTCTGCTGCGCGTAGTAACTGCTGATAGCTGCGGGGACAGCGATGTGGCCACGGCGCCCCGAGGTCCACGGCCCCCGTGTCCCCTCCCCGATGCCACTCACGGGAGAGAGGACAGCCCAGCACCTCCAGCCGCAGGCACAGGCTGCCGTTCCACGTCTGCGGGTACACGCGGATGTAACGCGCCACCATGGGCTCGGGGAACTCGGTCAGCACCGGCGTGTCCTTGTCCACGTTGCCATAGAACTTCTGCGATGGGGCACAGCAGGGTGGCACCGCGTCCCCATCGCATCCCCGCGTCACCCCGCGCCCCCCCCCTACCATCTCCTCGTAGCCGTTGGTGTACATCACCCAGTTCTGACTGTCGTTGCTGAAGCCCACATAGAAGCTGGTGACGAAGTCCTCGCTGTGGGAGGGACGGAGGGGACGGCGTGGGACCCCGCAGTGCCACCCCTCGGCCCCGCCGGCCCCCGCCACCCGCCGGCCCCGTACTGGATCTGGGAGTCCCGTCCCTGGGTGATGACGCCGGTGAACTTGGTGGTGCGACGCGTGTCCACCTCCAGCCAGTGCGCGCGGCTGTCGTCCTCTGCACACCACGCACCGTCAAAGAAATCGTCCTCGTTGGGACCCGCCTGGGGACAGCAAGGGGACACGGATGGGGTGAGGAGGGGACAGGGATGGGGATGGGAATGGAGACGGGATGGGGATGGAGATGGCAATGCGGTGATGATGGGATGGGGTGAGATGAAATGGGAATGGGGATAGGGACCAAAATAGCGATGGGGTCACGGTGGGATGGGAAGGAAACAGGGAAAGGGATTGAGACAGTGATGGGGTGAGGATGGGATGACAGTGGGGTAGAACAGGATAGGGACTGATAGCAATGGGGTGATGATGGAATGAGGACAGGGGTAGAATGGGATGGGATAGGAATGGGAACACGGGTAGGGATGGGATGGGATGGGATGGGATGGGATGGGATGGGATGGGATGGGATGGGATGGGATGGGATGGGATGGGATGGGGGAGAAGGTGGATATGGGATGGGGACGGGATGGACGCCCACCTGCATGTTGAGGCGGCCGCGCTGCGCACCCAGCCCGTGGCGCAGCATGGAAGAGGCCAGGATCTGGTCATCCTCCACACGGTGGGACTCCATGCCGATGGGAGGGCACCCTGTGGGGACAGGGGACGGGAAGGCCGTGGCACTGCAGCGCAGCGTCCCCGCACACAGGGATGGGAACACTCACTCGTCTTCTCCTCCGGTGCTGCCCACTCATCCTCATCTGGCTCCCACTTCTTCCCACCTGGCTTTTTGGGTTTTCCTAGAGGAAAGGCGCACGGTGAGGGGGGCACAGGCTGAGTGGGGACGCAGGGTTGGGGGCACCCACCTTTGCTGTCCCGGCCCTTCTCCTCTGCCCACGGATCCTCCTCCTCCTCCTTGCTGCTGCCACCCTTCTTGGGCTTCCCTGGTGGGAAAGCAGTCATAAGGGACGGGAACGGGGACAGCGATGGGACAGGGACAGATGTGGGAATGGGAAAGGAGTAGGGATGGTACAGGGACAAGGACAAGGACGGGACAGGGACAGGAATCAGACAGGGACAAAAACAGGACAGACAGAGATGGGGACAGGGCTGTGCCACTGCCTCTCACAGGGCTTCAACTTCTCCTCATCTGTCTCCATCTCCTCCTCTTTCTCCGGTTGCTTCTTGGGCTTGGGCGGTGGGAGCAGCCCGTAGTCGACTATGGGGTGGGGATGGTAGTGAGGGGCTGGGATGCCCCTGGGGACCCCTCAGAGCCCCCTGGGAGCAGGGGATGGGGCCGGGGGTCACTCACAGTCATCGTAGTCGGGTCGCTCCCAGCCCTCCTCGTAGTCGCGCTCGGTCACGGGGCCGGGCAGCGGTGCGGGGGGCTCCTCTGGTGTGGCTGGGGATGGGCAAAGGGTTTGGGGTGCCTATGGGGTCCCCTATGCCCCTGCAGGGTCAGCGTGTCTCTACAGTGTCTTCATGCTACTGTGAGGCCCCCCCTTACCACAGGGGGTCCCCACATCCCTGAAGGGTTTCCCCTATCTCCATGAGATCCCTACACTCCCACGGGCTCCTCCGTGTCCCTTTGGGATCCTCTATAGCCCCTATAGGGTCCCCACGTCCTGCAGAAACCTGCATATCCCTACAGGATTCCTACAGCTCCTGTGAGGTTCTCCTGTCCCTGCTGAGTTCACATGCCATTATGGGGTCCCCATGTCCCTGCAGGAACCCTGTGGGATGTTCACATCCCATAGGATCCCTGTAACCCCCATGGAGTCTCCATGCCCCTGCAGGAATCTAGATGTCCCATGGGATCCCCCTGCTCCTGTAGGGTCCCCCTGGACCTATAGGGTTTCCTGTTGTTTAGTGTCCCCATTTCCATGCAGGAACCCACCATCCCTATGGGATCCCTATACCTCTAGAGGTCCCCATGCCCTTATAGAGTCCTAATGCCCACATAAGGGACCTCCACGTCCCCATCGATGACCCCTGCAGGACTGCCATGCCTCCATGGGGCTCCCTGCACCCCCCACACCAGGACGTCCCCATGCCCCCCCCATCCCTGGTGACCCCAAACCCCACTCCCAGCCCTGGGGTCGCCCCCAGCCCGTGTCCCCGCACTGACGCGCTGCCGTCTCCGGTTGGGGCCAGACCCGGTCGGGTTTCCTCCTGTTTGGGGGTTTGCGGGGCTTCTGCTGCCGCCGGATGTACTCAACTGGGGACAGAGGGGGACACTGATGGCGGGGCCGTGAGGGGGTGAGACCCCACGGTGCCCCGTGAGCCCCAGCGCCGTACAGTCCTCATAGTCCTCCCGCTCCAGCTGCTCGTTGTAATCCAGCGTCGGCGGCTCCGGCTCCTCAGGGACCTCTGCAGGGTGACACGGGGACGTGGGACACGGAGGTCGGGGGTGACGTCAGGATGGGGGGAGGTGTCCCGGAGATGAGGGACACGGCAGCAGGGCACGGGGAGGTGGTGACACGGGGTGGCTCTCACCTGCCTCAGGCTCAGGGCGCCGATCCTCCCGGCCCCACTCCCAGCGCTGGGTTGGCCGCTCCTCCAGCTCCTCTGGGGACGGGGACACGGGGGGTGTGGGGTGGGACACGGCCGGCATTGCGCTTTGCCCCCACGGAGCCCCTTGGTGCCCCCCCCGCTCACCTCGCTCTCTGCCATCCTCCTCCTCCTCCTCCTTCTCCTCGGGGACCCACGGCTGCCCCACAGACAGCGATGTCCCCGGTCCGTCCTCACCCCGCGGGGGCTGTGGGGCTGTGGGGGGCTCCCAGGGGGTGTCGGGTGGCTGCGGTGGCCTCGTGTCCAGGGGCTTCTTGGTGGCCTTGGGGCGTTTCTCTTTGGGGGGCTTTTCCTTGGGGGGCTTCTCCTTGGGGGATTTCTCTTTGGGCTTTTTGGAGCCCTTGGGGGGCTTTTCGGAGCCTTTGGGGGTCTTCTCCTTGGGTTTCTTGGGGGGCTTCTCCCTGTCAGCCTTCTTGTCCCTGTCCCTGTCCCTGTCCCTGTCCCTGTCCTTCTTGGAACCCCGGGCTCTCTCTTTGGGTTTCTTGGTGGGCTTGGGCCCTTTGTCCTTCTTGGGCTTCTTGGGTTCCTCAGGCTCCGTCAGCCGCTGCGGGGGCTCTGTGGGAGCAGGGTGGGATGGAGGCACCCCCTGCCAAGTGCCCCCAACCCTCCCTGTGCCCCTGCTCAGTGCCCCCAGCCCTGCCCAGCACTTCCAGTTCTGTCAATCTCATTTCACCCCGCCTCGTTTCACATCCCCCCCCAGTTCCCCCCGTGTCATTACCCCCATCCCAGTGCTCTCATCTTGGCTCCCCTCATCCCAGTTCCCTTCATCTCAGTGCCCCCACCTCAATTCTCCCCCATCCCAGTGTCCTCATTCCAGTTCCTCTCATCCCAGTTCCACCACTCCAGTGCCCCACACTCCATTACCCCCATCCCATTACACCCATCCGATCATTTCCATCCCATTACCCCCACACCAGTTCCCCCCACCCCTTCACACCCCATTATCCCCCACCCCATCACCCCCATCCCATTATCCCCCACCCCATTACCCCCATCCCATCGCTTCCATCCCATTACCCCCACCCCATTCCCTCCCCCCCCCAGCCGCCCATTACCACCCCATTTTCCCCATCCTACTACCTCTCCCAGCTCCCTCCATCCCATTTCCCCATCCCAGTCCCTCTCCCCCAGTCCCCCGTTCCCACTCCATTATCCCCATCCCGTTACCACTTTCCCAACTCCCTCCACCCCTTTGCTCCCACCCCACGACCCCCATCCCATCACTTCCATCCCATTACCCCCATCCCAGCGTCCCCCACTCCATCACCCTCCCCCCAGCCCCCTTCCCAACCCACGACCCCCATCCCGTCACCCTTTCCCCCAGCCCCCCGTACCCCCCCGCCCCGCGCTCACCGCCGTTCCCCGCTCCCCGCTCCCCGTCGGTCCCGGGCTGAGCTCCGAGCCGCACATCGCTGCCATCCCCTCCCGCAACGCCGTCCACGGGCGCCAGGAAACCGCGCAGGAACTCTTCGATCTCCGCGTCCGTCAGTGCGGGAGCGGCGGGGCCCGGCCCGGCCCCGGGCAGCAGCGGGAGCAGCAGCAGCAGCGGGAGAAAAGCGGCGGAGCGGGGCGGCATGGCGGAGCGGCACCGGGCGGAGCGGGACGGGACGGGACGGGATGGGGGGGGGGAGGGGCGGCACCGCCCTGCGGGGGGACCGGCGCGGGCCGGAGCGGTACGAGGGCGTGCGAAGGAGCTGCGAGGGCATCGCGCTGGTATCGCGCTGGTATCGCGCTGGTATCGCACTGATATCGCGCTGGTATCGCACTCACAGCATACTGCCACTGCACTGGCATTGCACTGGCGCTGCAGGGGTGCAGCCCTGCCCTTGGCACTGCACAGCACTGCGCTGCCACTGCGCTCCATCGCGTCGGTGCTGCACGGGCACCGCAGGGCAGCAGCACCGCACAGCGCCTCACAGCATCGCACAGCACCGCACAGCACCGCTCCCCGCTCCCTCGCGCCGCTCAGGACCGGCTCTCCGTGGCACCGGCGCCGCACGGGAGCGGGCACGGCGCCGTCCCTGCATTGGCACCGGGCTCAGGACCACCCCTGGGTGTCGCCCAGCATCGGGGTCACCCCCGTTGTCCCCATCCCGCTCCCCCAGTCCCTCCACCGGGCCCCGCAGGCTCCCCGGGCCCCACGGAGGCCGAGCCACGTGGCCGAGCCCCCCCGCGCTCGTCACACGCGTGGCCCCCAGCCCGGCTGTGACTCAGCGCCCAGACGCGCCGCGGCGGGGGTGGCGGGCGAGGGGGGCTGCCGTGTGGCGACCACAGCTTCCCAGTTCCTCCCAGTAACTTCCCGGTGCCCCCAGTTCACCCGACGCTCCCCGGTCCCCCCGGTGCTGCCCCTCCCCCCAGTATCAATGCAGCCCCCCCCCCCACTTCCAGTCGCCCCATCCAGCAATCCCAGTACAGGAGCTCCCTCTCCAGCACGACCCCCCGGACCCCCGCATTAGAATTCGCAGCACAGCCCCCCCCCCCCGGTGCGTCCCCATAGCGCCCCCGCCAGCAGGGCTCCGGGACCCCCAGGAACCCCGTGCCGCACCGACTCCCGGCTGGGGGTCTCATGCCAGCAGCCCCCCGTGGCCACGCGCTCAGGGCGGGGGGACGCGCAGGGCCAGACCCGCCCCCCCAGCCCCTCCCGGCGTCCGCACCCTTTCCTGCTTGAGTCAGCGGCGTCTGACTGCTGCTTCCGGGTGTCCCGCGGCTGTTGGGGCGTCCGCCTGTTTGTCTGGGCGTCCGTCCGGGTGTCCTCCTGTCTGTCCATCAGGGTGTTTTGCCTCTCCTTCTCCTTCTGTGTTTGTCCAGGTGTCCGTCCGTCTGTGTGGCTCACAGGGGTGTCTGTCTGTCCGTCAGAGTGTCTGCGGTGGGGGTTGTGTCCATCTGTCTGCTGGGGGCATCCATCTGTCCATTGGGGGGTCTGTTGGGGGATGGTGTCCATCTGTCTGTGGGGGCATCCATCTGTCCATAGGGTGTCTGTGGTGGGGGTCTGACCACACTTCTGTCTGTCCTTCTGTCCATCAGGGCATCCATCTCCCTCTTGGGGTGCCAACCTGTCTCTCCAGCTGTCTGTCCATCCGTCCACCGCCTTCCCGACGCCATGTACACGGCCCTCCCCAAAAGGTCTCCCACCCTCCAAACCCTCCCCCCACCCCATAACCCCAAAGACCCCTCACCAACGCCCCTCTCCCCGCAGCGGTTCCCCCTTCGGCCCCGCGCCCACCCGCCCTGGGCTGCACATCTGGCGCGTGGAGAAGCTGCGCCCGGTGCCGGTCCCCGAGAGCTCGTGGGGTGTCTTCTTTTCCGGGGACGCCTACCTGGTGCTGCACCTGGGGTCCGAGGAGCGAGCCCACCTGCACCTCTGGATCGGTGAGCAATGCGGCGACGGGGCGGCGGGGGACGCGGGGGTCCGGCTGAGCTGTCGTCGCCCACCGCAGGCCGGGAGGCGTCGCAGGACGAGCGGGGCGGCTGCGCCCTGCTGAGCACCCAGCTGAACGCGCTGCTGGGCGAGCGGCCCGTCACCCACCGCGAGGCGCAGGGCCACGAGTCCGATGAGTTCATGGGCTACTTCCCCCGCGGCATCACCTACCAGGTGTGGGGCTGGGCATCACCGCTCAGCAATGAGCGTCGCCCGTGGGCTCTCGGGTAACCCTGAAGGGCACCGGGCATCGCCAGCGGGCCGTCGGGTGGCCCTGATGGGAGCTGGGCGCCGCTGAGGGGATCTCGGGTAGCCCTGGTGGGGCCGGCGGGTGCCAGCAGTGGGTCGGTGTCCGTGCTGGGCGCTCAGCATGCCATGCCGGCAGGAGGGCGGCGTGGACTCGGCCTTCAAGGCGGCGCAGCGCAGCGCTGGCCCCGTGCGCCGGCTGTACCAGGTGAAGGGCCGCAGGAACATCCGGGCCGCGGAGCGGGACCTGAGCTGGGCCAGCTTCAACACCGGCGACTGCTTCATCCTGGACCTGGGAGAGGTGCGTGGCCGCGGCGCTGCCATCCCCTCCCTGTCCCCCAGATCCTTCTGCGTGGTTCAGGAAGTGCAGTGTGTCCGTCCGGGTGTCCCTCCGTCCGTTGGGTGTCCTTATGGTCGTCAGGGCGGCTCTCCATCTGTAGGCAGGCTGGCTGTCCTGCTGGCTGTTCATCTGTTGGGGCGTCTGTCTGTCTGTCGAGCATCCATGTGTCCATAGGGGTGTCCGGCTGTCCATCTGGGTGTTCTGCTCTCCTGGGTGTCTGTTCTGAGTATTGCTCTGTTGGGTTCTTCACCTGCCTTTCTGTGTGTCCCTCTGTTGGGGCGTCTGTCTGTCAAAGCATCCATCTGTCCAGAACAGCGTCTGACTGTTTTCCCACTTGTCCGCCTGTCCATTTGGGAGTCCATCTACCGGGATGTCTGTCTGTCCTTCTGGATGTCCCTCTGTTGGGGTATCTGTCTGTCAAAACAGCCATGAGCCCATAGGGTTGTTAGGCTTTCTGTGTGTCTAGTGGTCCTTCTGGGTGTCTGTCTGTCCTTCCACAGAGGTCTTCACCCATCTTTTTGGGTGTCCATCTGTTGCAATGCCTGCCTGTCCCTCCGGCTGTGCATCCATCCATCCATCCATCCATCCATCCATCCATCCATCCATCCATCCATCCATCAGGGCACACGACCCTTCGGGTGGCCTTGGACACACGTTGCCATCCCTGTCCCCAGGCCATCTTCACGTGGTGCGGGGCGCAGAGCAACGTCCTGGAGCGCAGCCGGGCTCAGGAGCTGGCTGCAGCCATCCGTGACAGCGAGCGGGGCGGCAAAGCGCGCCTGGAGACGGTGCTGGATGGCGAGGAGCCCCCCGAGATGCTGCAGGTGCTGGGCCCAAAGCCCACCTTGACGGAGAGCAGCCCTGAGGAGGACGCGGCGGCCGATCGGAAGGCGGGGATGGCCGTTCTCTACAAGGCAAGGCACGAGGGATGCGTGGGGCTGGGCAGGGCTCGGGGACCCCCGTGCTGTGGGCTGGTTGCCCTGCAGTGGGTCAGGTTGCCCAAAGCTCCGTCCAGCCTGGCCTGGGACACCCAGGGCTTCGCTGTGGGTACATAAGGGATGTGTGGACATGGCACTGAGGGTCAGGTTGGCGGTTGGACTTGGTGACATGAAGGTCGTTCCCAACATAGGTGATTGTAGGATCCTTTGGGCTGTGCTGGCCATGGGGCTGGGCAAGGCCGAGGGACAGCGAGGCGGTCGCAGCAGGGACAAAGGGCCGGTGCTGGCTGTGGGGTGGGGGTGACACGGTGACCACCCCAGGTGTCGGACGCGACGGGGCGCATGGACCTGAGCGAAGTGGCCCGGAGCTGCCCCTTCAACCAGAGCCTGCTGTGCCCTGACGACTGCTTCGTGCTGGACACGGGCGCCGGGGGGAAGATCTATGTGTGGAAAGGTGCCCGGGGATGGGGCAGGGGACAGGGCCACCCCCCTGTGCAGCGCTGACGTCCCCATCTGCAGGGCGCAAAGCCAACGAGCAGGAGCGGCAGGCGGCCCTCAGCGTGGCCGAGCAGACCATCGCCCGCATGGGCTACTCGCCCCACACACAGGTGGGTGGAGGTGGCCTGGGGGGCACGGGCCATGACCCCCCATCCCCATCGCGTCCCCATCGTCGTCCCGCAGGTGGAAATCCTGCCGCAGGGCCGCGAGACACCGCTCTTCAAGCAGTTCTTCAGCGGTTGGAAGTGAGGCGGCGCCGTGGGCACAGGGCGGCACAGGGACGGGCTGTGACCCCACTCCCACGCCCACCGTATTCCCCACACCTCCAGTCCTGTGCCAGCTCCAAGCCCAGCCCAGCCCTGCACCATCAGCCCACCCTCCCTGTGTCCGAGGCCATGCCGTCCCCACTCCTCTCTTTAAGCCCCTGCCATCTACAAGGCCATTCCACCCCCATGCCATCTCTGTCTCCATCCCCACGCCACCCCGCTGCCACCTCCAGCCCCATTTCTCTGGCATCCCATCCCAGTGCCAACCCATCCTGGAGGCCACGCCATCCCCACACCCATCTTTCCTGGATCCATCTCCATGCCCATGCTGCCCCCATGCTGCCCCCGTGCCCCCCATCTCTGAGCCCGCGCCATTTCCCTCGCCACATCCATGCCACCTGCATGGCCATGCCATCCCTGTGCCACCTCCCTCTCCACCCCCATTCCATGCCACCCCTTCTCAGTGCCATCCCCAAGCCCACGCTGCCGTGCCACGTCCCCGCCGTCAGCGTCGTGCCATCCTCACAGCACACAAATAAAGGCATGGTGTGAACCCTGTGCCACACTGCAGTGTTGGAACGAAGGATGTGGGACTGGGGACAGCGGGGGGCGGACGGCAGCCATGGGGCAAGGTGGCCCAGCAGCACCTGTGGGTGCTGAGGTGACCGGGAGGCAGTGGGGCACTGCAGCCTGAGCCCCCCTGGTGCCGCCCACCCTGCCTGTGCTGATCAACCTCCTCTCACCCGTTCCTCCCCAACAATGCCCCCAAGCCTGCGGTTTCTGATCCATTGCAGAACACATCCTGCTCAGCTTCCTCTTAATTAAGGGTTCCTCATTAGCGCTGGCCGCTGTTAGAAAGCCGCTCTCCATGCCAGCGCTGCACCGAAACGCCACCAGTGGTGCAGAGCAACCCTCAGCCACGGGCTGCAGGTGGGGGCACAGGGAGCAGGGCGCCCCACAGGGTCCTGACACCAAAGAAAGCCCTTTTATTGACCCGCGGCCAACAGCTGCTGCGTCCTTGATCCCAAAGCAAACCAGGGGGGAGGAAGGCCGCCGCCGCACCGCGCTCTTCCTCCTTCACAGTGAATGGGGCAGGCAGCGCCCACAGCTTGAGGGGGGCGGGGGGTCACGGAGGGGTGCTGCCATCGCCCCCCAGAGAGTGCGGGGGGCTCAGGGGGCACAGCACGGTGCTGGGGGAGGGGGGAGGAAGGCAGGAAGCTGGCGCTGCTCGGAAGAACCGGTGGTGGTGGGGGGTCTGGGCACTGCCCGCCCCGCTGCCCTCACTCGAGCAGCTCCACGTAGTTGGCAGGGAACATCCCAAAGTGGCCGTCGGGGCCGTAGCCCCGCCACCATCCCTCGTCGATCATCTCGATGTTGGTGATGATGTTCTCGGGGTCAAAGGAGATCTCGGTGTCATCGGCTGGGAGCGGGGAAAAGGGGGGTGTGGGACAAAGCAGGGGAGCCCCTGGGCCCCCCATGCTGGGAGCACCCCCTCCACCTCGGAGAGACCCCTTCCATTTAGGAGCGCTCTCTCCTCTTTCTGGAGGATCCCACACCCCCGTCCTGGGGGAACCTGCCCTATTTCAGAGCCTCCACTCCAGTTTCAGAGGACCCTCCCTCATTTCAGAGGACCCCCCTCCCTCCTCTGAAGAATTCCATTTCAGAGGGACCCCCTCGTTCTGAAGGTCACCCCATTTCACAGGGACCCCTCCTCTTACTGGAGGAACCTTTTGGGGGAACCTCCCCTATTTCAGAGGGCTTTCCCCAGCTCTGGAGGATCTCCCCCCTCACCCCCTCATTTCTATTTCAGAAGAAATCCCCTCTTTTGAGGACCTCCTCCCATTTCAGAGGACCTCCCTCAGCAGAACCCCCTCAATTTTGGAGGAACCCCCCTCGTCCATAGGAGCCCCCTCTGCTCCTTTCAGAAGCACCCTCCATTTTGAAGGAACGCTCTGTTTCAAAGGACACTCTCCTTATTTTGGGGGCAACCCGCCAGTTCTGGGGCAACGCTGCTATCCTGGGAGGAACCTCCCCAGGTTCAGAGTGGGTGAAATAGGGTGGCCCCCTATTTCAGAGAAAACTCCCCCATTTCAGGGACCCCCCCCATACCCGCCTGGTAGTCGTAGAGCGCTCGGGCGCACAGCCCCTTCCCCGCCAGCTCGGGCTCCTGCTGGTACCCAGCTGGGTACTGGTACTGAGCTCCATCGTCATGGTCCTGGGAAGGGAACGGGGGGCACTGAGGGGCATGCAGCAAACCCAGCGTGGGCTGAGGGCAGCAGAGGCGCCCAGAGGGGATGCAGCCCCATAAAGCCGGACCCTGAAAGCAGAGGCAGAGCCCAACCTGAGGGGGTTCCTCGTAGATGGCTGTGCCGTCAGCTGCATCCTCGTACACGTTCTCCCCATCCGGGTGGCTGCCCATCGGGCTCACGCTGTGCCCTGCGGGGGGAACGGCGGCAGCTCAGCCATAGCGCTCCCCACACAGCGGGGGTCACGGCGCCCCGAGCGGTGCTTCTTATTTGGGGAGGGGAGGGGAAAGGGGAGAGCTGGTGCTCAACGTGAGTCATTGCCTAAAACACCACAGAGAGAAGCTGGTGGGAAGGGCTGCGCTGGAGCTTGGCCGACAGCAGCATCTAGCGGCGAGTGCAGCCCCACGGCACCGAACCGCGGGGGGGGGGGGGGAGCCAAGGGGTCACAAAGTCACAGCGAGGTTGTGGGCACCTCCGGGTCCCTCTGCTCCCACCCAGCACCACGTCCAGGCGGGATGCAGATCTCCAGGAGGAGACCGGGTTCCAAACGGGACCAGGAAGCGTGGCACCGGGGGGGGGGGGGGGGGTAGGGGGGGGCAGCCCACACACCTGCGGCCGGCACCGGGGATGGGTCCGGGAGGGGGGGGGGCGGGGGCCGGCACGGCGTCCTGCTCCCGCTGCAGGAAGGGGCTGCGCAGCTTGCCTGAAACAGAGAATGGGGGCTGAGGCGGGGCCTTGCCTGCAGCCAGACGGGCACTGCCCTCCTTCCTCTCTTTGGAAACCCCCCAGAAAGCTGTCAGCCCCCACGGGGCACTGCTTGCCCCCAGTCCAATCCCGGTGCTCCAGCAGCATTCCCACCACGCTGCAGCGCACCCCCGCAAAGCAGTGGGATGGGAACAGCACCAAGCTGAGCGCCCATGGGGTCACCGCCTGCAAACCCTCCCCTGGCTGCGACTGGGCACCCACATCCCCCTGCCCCCCAGGACCCTCACCTGGCTGCGCAGTGGCTGCAGTGTCCCCAGGTGCCGCCCGCTCCCTCTGCACAAAGATGTCCCGCGGGTTCCCCGGGCGCTGCGCAATCAGTGACGCCGCCTCCTGCGAGTGGAGTGGGGCTCGGGGGGGGTCCAGTGGGGCAACCCCCAGCTGTGGGGCTGTGGTCTCACCTGGGCTTTCTCCACTGATTCGCTCCTCCGCACACTGCGGCGCTGCCCGGCCTCACGCTCCTCTGCCTGCTGCTCCTTCTGTGGCACCAGAGGGGACAGTGACGGCCCCACCGCGCGGACCCCAAAGCGGGGGGTGAGCAAAGGGGACATCTGCACCCCAAAAGCCCCAGGGATGGCACGAGGCTCACCCACTGCTGCTGCTCCCGCCTCTCTGCCTCCTGCTGCAGCCTCCTGCAGGGAGATGGGGGGGGGTGACAAAGGGGAGAGAAGGGGTGGCCAGGGGTGGCAAGGGGCTGGAGGTGCTCAGGACTCACTTCTGGGCCTCGATCTGGCTGGAGCGTGCCTGGAACCTCTGCTCCCTCCCCGCTGCCTCCTGCAGCTCCCTCTCACGCCGCTCACGCTCCAGCCGCTGCCGCTCCTCCTCCGCGCGCCGCTTCTCCTCCAGGCGCCGGTTCTCCTCGTCCTTCTGTTGGGTGCAGGCACCGCCTCAGCCCCGCTGTGCTCCGCCACGCGGCCCACAGTGCTGCTCTGCAGCCCTCACCTCGGCTTTGGCCCAGAAGTGGTCCTTGTTGACCCGCTTGATTTCAGACATGGCGTTGGTTTTCTGGTAGACGGAGCCCTGCGTGGAGCGGGCAGCAGAGGGATCAGAGCAGAGCTGCACCAATGACTTTTCTGCATCCCCCTTCAGAAACGCGCTGACCCCACTGCTTCGTGCTGCCTTCGGTAGGGGTGGAAGGGACCCCACAGGGGGGACAGGAATCCGCCCCACAGGACCCACCCAACAGCAAAGGGCACCGCAGTCCCACCCCGTGGGACCCCCAACACCAGCATCAAACCATCTCCCCGTACTCGGTGACGTCACCCCAGCCCCAGACCCACCACAGGGCCTTGTGGCCCGGCGTCCTGGAAGCGGCTGCTCTCTTTGTGGAAGCTGTAGTTGGCCCCCGAGGCCTTGGCCACCTTCTGCATGATGAGCTCGGGCTCCACATCCTCCTCTGCTCGAGCGTTGATGGTGACGTGGGCACCCTGCATGGGGACATTGGGCTCGGAGTAGCACCGAATTGGCTTCCACAGGGGACAGAATGGGGACAGCAGGAGCCAAGCAAACCTTCAGGAAGCTGGCAACGGTGCTGACGTGGTTGGCACAGGCTCCTTTCCGCACATCATTGACGCCTTCACCCGTCTGCGTGGAGAAGCAGTGGCAAACCAGCAGAGGAGCAATGGAATGAGCAATGGAAGAGCGATGCAGAACCAATGGAATGGAAGAGCAGTGGAAGAGCAATGGCACCATGAGCCCCACCCCAGCGGCTCCTTTCCACCCCTTTGATTTGGGATGTCCCACACGTCCCCATCCCAGCTCACCCAGTTGATGAGGACGTATTTGGGCAGGCCGGAGTTGGGGTCCTTCACCCTGCAGAAGGCGTACATCACCTTGCCGCTGTTCAGCTCCTCCACCATCTCCTCCAGGCCGCCCTCTGTGCCGGGACAGGAGCAGGGCTGGGCCATGGGCATTGGCCACGTCCTGGCCACCCCTTGGTGTCCCCAGGGCCGCAGGGAGCGCGGGTGGCACCGGGGGGTGCCCACAATCGCCAGCCTCCCCCCAGCACCGCGCGCATGGGAACCACTCAGCAATGAGGAAACCCACAAGAACGCGCTCACACCCCCAAACCGTTCCCCATAAACGTCCCCAAAGCGGAAGGCGGCGGTGTCACAACGGCCAGCCCCAAATCCAGACCCCCCCACACAGCAGGAACGGGGCTTCAACCTCCCGAGCGGCAACCGAAAGGAGTTATGGGGCGGAGGGGGCGGGCCGGGCCGGCACCGCTTCCCCATTTCCAAGGCAGGCACCCAGCGCTGGGCGCCCCGCTCACCCCCGCTGCCGGCCACACGCAGGTCGTTGCTGTTGCCTTCATAGGTGAACAGAGCCCTGTGGGACGGGGGGGGCTGAGTCGCGGCCCCCACCCCCAAAGCCCCGCACCCACACATCCCGAGCCCCGACCCCCAGGCACACAATGAGCCCCCCGCCCTAAATCACCCCCGCTCCACAGACCCCCCCAGACCCCCAGCTCTGGGCACCCCACACCCTGAATCCCCACCCCCGTGCACCCCACGGCCCTCCCAGCCCCTCACCCCCACGCACCCCACACCCCCAGCCCCCCCCCATCACCCCACACCCTCCACACCGCCTGCACCCCCACCTCCAGCCCTCCCACTCCTCTGGCCACCCTCCACCCTCCACTCCCCCCTCCATCCCCCCGTCCCCGTGCTCCCCCAGCCCCAAACACTTCCATATCCCCACATCCCACTTTCACTTTCACCTCCCCACCCGCTTCCCCCCATCCCTACACCCCCATCTCCACCCCATCCATCCCCACGCCCCCCGGCCCCAATCACCCCTCCAAACCCCCTAAACCCCCAACACCCGCCATCCTCCTTCCACTTTTCCATCCCCGGACCCCCCCCAGCTACCCTTCGCACCCCATCTCCGCTCCCACCCCCCCGCTCCCCCCACCCCACGCCCACCAGTCGGTGGGGCTGCCGGCCGCCACCACCCTCCCGTAGGCCTCCTGCAGCGCCGGCCCGTTCTTGCTCAGGTTCAGCGCCATGGCAGCGCCGGATCCCGCCCCGCCCCGCCCGCGCCCCCTATAAGCCCCGCCCCTATAAGCCCCACCTCCTCCAAGCCCCGCCCCTCACAGGGGGCCGCCCTCGAGCCGGCCGCGCCACGCCTTTATAGTTGGCCACGCCCCTTGGTGTGACCACGCCCCCCCCGACGCCCCGCCCCCACTCCCATGGCCGCGGGCGCGCGCTGATGGTCCATTCGCGGCTCATCCCGCGCCCCGCGCTGAGGCGATGTCTCGTCGGCCCCCCCTCAACCCTCCCCCCCGTTCCCTCGGGGCCTCCGGCATCGCATGGCCACCGCGGGGACTCTGGGGACACGGGGCCTCCCAGCCACCGTGGGACCCTCGGGTACAGTGGGACCCTCGGGCGCCCTGTCCACCCCCCACCCCCCGACGGCAGGGGCCCCTGGGCTCCCACGAACGCCCTGAGCCACCCACGGGACCTGTGAGCACCCCGGATGCATCGGGACCCAAGAACACCCTGAGACCCCAGACGCCCTGGGACACCAGGAGCTTCAGACCCCACATGGGCACCATGGGGCCCCCAGACAGCCCTGGATCTCTAGCACGATGGGCACCATGGGACACTGGGACCCTCGGGCACCCTAGCCCTGCCACTCAGATGACACAGGACCCCCTGGGCACCCCTGGTCACTCTGGGACCCCCCAGCACCCCCAAGCCTCTATGTGACCCCGGGACCCCCAGCCAGCCTGGCACACCCCCAAGACCCGTGGATGCCATGGCCCCCCTGAGTCCCCCATCCACCCCGGGACCCCAGCCACCATGGGACCCCTGGGGACAGTGGGACTGTGGGCACCCTGGGACCCCCCCCATCCTCCATCCCTCCTTATGAGGGGCTGCCCTCAAACACCCCCAAATCGGCATTTTGGGGGTGCGTCCCCCAGGGACAGAGCTCCCCAATGGGTCGGGGTGACCCTGGGTGGGATGGGAAGGACGCCCACCGCCCCCACCGCACACCGCAGCTGTGAGCACTGCCAGCAGCCAATTAATGGGAAAGTTAATTAAAAGCAGGGCCATAAAACATCTGGAAGGGGAATGCCTGGGCAGTGCAGCACCCCGCAGCTGCTCCTCGGGGTCACCGCTGAGTTCTGTGCCACAAAAGCCTTTTCATGGGGGATTTCAGGCAAAGGGACCTTTGTGGGGCAGCGTGAGGGGGCCCAGAGGGTTGGAGGGGGTGGGCAACTCAGTGCTGAAAGAATGGGGTTTGTCAGTGGGGTCCTGTCCTATGGGGCAGCCTGGGGCTGCACGGGGACCCTGCTCAGTGTGGGGCGGGCTGGGGACCCCCTGAGCACCCCACTGTGATGGGGAGCCCTGGTGGGGTGGGGATCCCCCTGAGCAACACATTGGGATGGGGACATCCTGGTGGGATGGGGACACCTGGGCAGTTTGCTGACACTCGGGTGTGATGGGACACATCTGTGGGATGGGGACAGCAGGGGTGTAGGACATGCAGGCAGGACTGGGGCACCCTATGGGGGATGAAGTCAGGACAGGGACTGGGTGGTGGGGTGGGAGCACCCTTGGGTGGGACAGTGGCATCTTAGTGGTGGCATTCGAGCATCTGAACAGGGCGAGGGTGCCCTGGGGGGTGATCCTGTATGGAATGGGGAGACCCAGAGGTGTTGGTGCACACTGACTGAGATGGGATGGAATGGGGGGGACCCAGGAGGGGTGCAGCAGTATGGAAGGGTTGGGGGGACCCAGACGAGATGTGGGAAGCCAAGTGAGCTGGAGCGGGCGTGGGTGGGATTGGGGGTCCTGCATGGGACGAGGGGACTTTGGGGGGTGGGGGGGAACTCTGGACAAGATGCAGGGACCCAGCAGAGGTGGAGGGATCCGAATGGGGTGCAGGGCCTCGGACAGGACAGGGACAGCTCGGATGGGACAGAGCGATCCTTTAGGGGACGGGGGAACCACAGATGGGATGCGGGCACCCAGATGTGATGGAGCGGCCCAGGTGAGATGGGGGACCCCAGGCTGAACGGGGGGGGGGGGATCCCGTTTCAGGGATTCAGGGATGGGATGCGGGGACTCAGACTTGACGGAGGGACCCGGCCGGGGCGCAGCGCCTCGGACAGGTCGGGGACACCCCGGACGGGACGGCGAGATCCCGCAAGGGACGGGGGGACCGCAGGCGGGACGCCGGGATCCAGGTGAGCCGGAGCACCGGCGGCGGGACGGGGGCAGCCCGAATGGAAGGGGAGGACCCGGGCGGGACGGGGCAGCCCGGGCGGGGCGGCGCGAGCCGGAGGAGCGCCGGGGAAGCCGCGGCCGGGATCGCGGGAGGGAGCAGCGGCGCCCGGGGCGGCACCGGGCCCGGCCCTGCCCTGCCCTGCCCTGCCCTGCCGGCCCGGCCCGCGGTGTCGCCTTGCAGCCCGCCCCTCCCCGCCGCCCCGCGCATTCCCGACCCTCCGGGCGGCGGCGGCGGCGGCGCGGGGCCGGAGCGCGGCGCGGGGCGGGGGCCGCGATGCCGCAGCTGGAGCCGGCGGCGGGGGACGACCTGGGGGCTCCGGACGAGCTGATCGCCTTCCAGGACGAGGGCGAGGAGCAGGACAAGGGCGCGGGGCGCGGCTCGGCCCACGGGGACCTGGACGAGCTCAAGTCCTCGCTGGTCAGCGAGACCGAGGGCCGCGCCGCCGCCCCGGGCGGCCCCGACGCCGAGGTGAGGCCGGGCCCCGGCGGGCGGGAGGGCGGCCCCGGCCCCCCCCGCGGCCCTCACCGCGCTCCCCCCGCTGCCCCGCAGGCGGAGCGGCCCCCGCAGCCCCGGGAAAGTTTCCAGAAGCCGCGGGACGCGCTCGCTGAAGGTACCCCCCCCCTCCCCCCCCTCCGCCGCGCTCCGCTCCTCCGCCCGCGGCCCCGCGGCTCCTTTGTTCCCCCGGGCACCGCGGACCCCCCCCCCCCCCCCGCCTCCTCCCCCCACGGACGGGACCCCCCCCCCCCCCCCCGCCGGACCGGGGTTCGTCCCCCTCCCCCTCCCTCCCCATCCCAAAACCGTGCGGAGCGATCGGCCCCGCCCCCCCCGCGCCGCGGGAAGTTGCACTGCGACCCCCCCCCCTCACCCCCCACCCGGCCCCCCGGGAGCGGGATCCGCCATAGCGGCGCTGCCCCTTGGAGCGGGGATCGGCACCGCCCCGTAAAAGTGGGAGCCCCCCTGTAGGGCCGGAGCGCACCCCGGAATGGCACCGCGACTCCCAGCTGTGGAACGGCGACCCCCCACTCATAGGAATGGGACCCCCCCCTATGGGGACTGGAAAGCTCCCCAGCACAGAACGACAGCCCCGCTTTAGGAGTGGGACCCCCCGGGAGTGGCACTTCCCCATGAAATCATTGCCCCCTCCCATGCTGCTGGGACACCCCTTAGGAATGCCCACCCCCATGGGACCCCCTCCCCGTAGGTCTGGGACCCTCCCCCCAGCTAGACGAGACGTGCAAGGTCTAGTCCTTACCCCCCAGCAAGAAGCTGAGCCCCTTGGTGCCACCCATGGGCCCCGTGGTGCTGCATGCAGACACCCCCCCCCCCAGTCCTTCTCCCCTCAGTTTCCTGACCCTCTCCTTTTCTCCCCAGTGTCAGACGACAGCAGGATGGGGGGTTTTTTAAAGGCCCCCCCTACCCCGGCTACCCCTTCTGATGCTCCCTGACCTGGGCACCCCATACCTCTCCAATGGAGCTCTGTCCCCCGGCGGCGCCCGCACCGTAAGTGTCA
>NC_136840.1:40000-140763 GCF_951394365.1 Tetrao urogallus | reverse complement strand
CCCCGCGTTTTTTTTTTCTTCTTTTTTTTTTTTTCCTTAAATGAGACCTACAGGAGGTTTCCACTAAGCTCCTCCGCCCCCTCCCTCCCTTTTCCAACACGATTCCCAAATTAAAGCAATGAAGTAAGTGCTCCGGGCGACTCTCATAAGACCTGGTTTTGTTGGGGGACTTAACGCGCAGTCATCATCTTTCTGGAATTCCGAGCAGCTGCTTTTCATTAACGTCCCTTTCTTGAAGTCGCGGGCGGTAGCGGGGGAAAGGAGCGGGGAAAGGAGCAGGGAAAGGAGCGGGGAGCAGCGCCTGGCGCATCCCGGCTGCGGGGAGATGGAATGGAGGGGGACGGGGCAGATGGAGGGAGGTGCTGAGCCCCAGAGCGGGGGGAGGAGGAGGAGGAGGAGGGAGGAAGGGGATGGCCGTGGCGCGCGCCGTTTCGGGGTGTTTGTTGTGTGCCATGGGAAACCTGAGTGCTGGGTGTGTGGGGCACCAGGAATGCTGAGCCCCAGGGAATCCCAAATCTGGAAATCCAGAGCGCCAGGAATCCTCAGCCCCAGGGAATCTCGAATCCTGGGAATCCTGAATGGTAGGATCTCAGACTCTGGGACCCGTGTGGATCTCGAATTCCAAGAACCCCGAGCTCCAGGAATCCTGAATCCCAAACCCCAGGAATGTCAGGCATTGGGAATCCTGGGATTTCTGAACCCTAGGGGTCCTGAGCCCTGGGAATCTCAAGGCCTGGGAGTCCCAAACACTGGGAATCCTGACACCAGGGGATGGTATCAGCCCTGAGGTTCCTTAATCCTAGGAGTATCGAATCCCAGCAGTCCTGGATCCTGCGAAGGCTGAGCCCCAGGAGCGCCAGGCGCTGGGAGCCATGAGCGCTGGGAATCCCGGATCCCAGAAATCCCACACCCTGGCAGCCCGGCCTGCTGGCAGTGCTGAACCCAGGGACCCCAGCCCTGGGGAAACCCGATCCCTGCGAGTCCAGAATCCAGCAAATCCCACCCGCTGGGAAGCCTGAGCCCCAGCAATCCCAGCAATCCCACACCCTGGGAATCCCACAGGCTGGGAATCCTGAACCCTGGGATTCCCAAACCTCAGGAATGCCGATGTGGGGCCGCAGGTGGGGGCTGTGGGTTCAGGTGCTCCCGTGGAGCTGCGCTCCCAGCTGCGGCAGCCCGGAGCAGAGGATGCAGAGACGCCGTTCCTGGAGCTTCCCACCCCCAAACCCAGGGCTGAGGCTCAGCCTCGTTGCTCCCGATGTCCCTGTGCCTTTCGGTCCCACAGTTTGGGATTCTGGAGCCCTCAGCACTGCGCGGTGCTGCGCCATGTGAGCGCGGGGCGAATGAATGGAGCCATTCACGGGGCGCAGACAAAGCCCCGGGGCGGCGGGGAAAGCTTGGTGCCACCGAGGTTATGGGGGGGGAGGAGAAAAAGGGGCGTTTGGGGGTCCGGGATGTGTGTGTGGGGCTGGGGCCGTGGGCTGCTCGGGCATTGTGTTCCCCGTGATGTCCTGGTGATGCTCCGGATCCCGGCGCAGTGTTTTGCTTCCTCCCGGCTCCCTGCGCTTCCTCTGCTGCCTTCCTCCTCCTCCTCCTCCTCCTCCTCCTCCTCCACTCCCCCCAGTGCTGTGGGATCTGCACTGGAGACAAGGTGCCTCCTGCCAAACCCACTTCCCTCAAAAGTTGCATCTCCCGTGTGCCAAACTGGGTTGGATTTACCCCAGCTGTGCCCGATGCTGGGAACTGGGAGCGCTGCGGGGTCGAAGAGTCCCACCCTGCAAAGGTTTTTGGGCTTCTGCAAAACACTCCATGCAACCCAACGTGCAGCTCCTGCTGCACTGCACCATAATGCGTTTGGGGAAAAAAAGGCCAAATTGGAGGCACTGGGGGGCGGTCAGATGGCAGGGGCTGCTTGTATGGCATGGGGGCAGCGGGGCTGCATCCTGTGGGGTGGGTGACGCAGCGCAGGGCCTTCACATCGTGCTTCCCCTTCTGAAAACAAGCAGCTCAGGGCTGTTTGGGTCCCAAAATGACCCTTTCTCACCCAAAAGGAGAGGCTGTGGTGGCTGAGCTGGGGCTGGTGCTGCTGGGCCGTGCAGCTTTGGGCATGGGGTGCGTGGTGCCCACAGTGGGATGTGGGATTCCAGGTGGGATATGGGATCTCAGGCTTCAGGACACTGGGATGTGGGATGTTGGGTTATGCAGTGCCGGAACGACGAGATGGGAGATGTGTGATGCCAGGACCTGCAGGTATGGGATGCTGGGATGAACAACGCTGGGACGATGGGATGTGGGGCGATGGGTGCTGCAGCGCCACAGCACCAAGGTGTGCTGAGATTCACCACTCCCTGCACAGCACCTGGGATAAATGGAACTGAGATTGGATCTGGCAGAGCACAGAGATGTGATTCCAGGAGAAGCTGGGAGGGGCCGACCTGGGGGATGCAGTGCTGGGGAGGGCGGCACTGGGAAGCACAGTGCTGGAGGTGGGACCAGTGCAGGGGCTGTGCGATGTGTGGCACTGGGCTGTGTGGCACTGCAATGTGTGGCACTGGGCTGTGTGGCACTGTGATGTGTGGCACTGGGCTGTGTGGCACTGTGATGTGTGGCACTGGGCTGTGTGGCACTGCGATGTGTGGCACTGGGCTGTGTGGCACTGTGATGTGTGGCACTGGGCTGTGTGGCACTGGGCTGTGTGGCACTGCGATGTGTGGCACTGGGATGTGTGGCACTGGGCTGTGTTGCACTGGGCTGTGTGGCACTGGGCTGTGTGGCACTGGGCTGTGTGGCACTGTGATGTGTGGCACTGGGCTGTGTGGCACTGGGATGTGTGGCACTGGGCTGTGTTGTACTGGGATGTGTGGCACTGGGATGTGTGGCACTGGGCTGTGTGGCACTGGGCTGTGTGGCACTGGGATGTGTGGCACTGTGATGTGTGGCACTGGGCTGTGTGGCACTGGGATGTGTGGCACTGGGATGTGTGGCACTGCGATGTGTGGCACTGGGCTGTGTGGCACCGGGCTGTGTGGCACTGCAATGTGTGACACTGGGCTGTGTTGCACTGCGCTGTTCCACCATGCTTTGGGTCTTTTCCCCCACTGCCCCCTTTCCCAAGGAAAACCTGTCAGCCCCGCGGAGGAGAGAGGAAATCCGCTCATTAAAGCCCTAATTGGGCATTAGGGGATCCCGCAGCGTTCGCGCCTCCTCCCCAAGCCCCGCAGCCACGCGGCACAGCCCCCCCCCGGCCCCCATTCCTGAGTGGGGTACGGACAGCCGTGCTCACAGACAGACACACAGACAGACGTGGGCAGATGGGAAGGCTCACAGTGGCGCTGCAGCCTGGCAGGGAATGGGTTAACCCCCTAGTTTTAATTGGGGAGGTGTGGGGGGGGAGCTGGTAACGAGGAACCAGAACTGGCTCTAATCTCTCTGGAATGTGACCGATTTTCAACTATTTTCCTCTTCTTTTTTTTTCTAATAGCTCCAATCTGCCGCCCCGCACGGTGCTGCGCTGGAGCTGCGTCCGGGGTTGGGGGGTGGGAGGGGAGGGGGGGTGAGGGGGGGGGGCTTCATTTTTCCACATTAGCACTGAACCGTTCGCGAGCTCCCCCCTCTTTGTATATTTTGAAAGGGTCCCCCTTCCTCTCCCCTCCCCGGCCTCCTGAAGCGGCTTCCAAATGAGAAGCAGCCTTTTATACGCAGCTCTGCCCCGGCCGCCGTCCCCCAGCGGCTTCTCCGCTTACAGAATAGAGCAGAAAGCGCCTTTGTGATGGGCGGGGGGCGGCGGGGGGGTGAGGGGCCGCAGCAGGCACCGCACGGTCACCCCTACATGGACGTGGGGACGTGGGGATGCTCCTGTGTCACCCTGGCACGGACAAGGAGACGCCTCCTGTGTTCCCTGGCGTGGACGTGGGGGTGTGGGGACGCCTCGTTTGTCACCTCCACCTGGGAATGGAGGGGGGCACTGGAGATGGGGTGGCTGGGGATGGAGCGGAGATACTGGGGAAGGACGGGGATGGTGGAGGTGGAGGGAAGGTCCTCGGGATGGAGGGGGCCAGGAGGTGGGGAGTAGCGGCCTGACGAGGAGATACTGGAGCACAAGGGGAGGCTGGGGACGTCAGCAGCGTTCAGGGGACGAGGAGCTCCTGGGGGCACCAGAGGATACTGGAGATGGAGAAAGGAACTGGGAACAGAGCGGGGCTGCTGGGGATGGAGCAGAGGTGCTGGATGTGGGTGGGGGGGACGCAGGTGAGGCTGCTTCCTTCCAGGCGTGGGAGAGTTAATGCTCCTAAAGCCGAGCTGGGCTTCCCTTCTTCCCTTCCCCTTCCCGTTCCCCTCCATTTCCCTTCCCTTCCCTCCCCATCCCGTCCAGCTGCCCAGGCTCAGAACGGGTCCTGGTGGGGAAATTCCTGGCACAGCTGCTCCATCCCATCCCAGCTGCATTCCCCAGCATCACACAATGCACCTTTCTGTTTTCCCTCTGCCGGGAGCACACGGATCTGGTGGGGCACCAAAGAAGCCCCAAGAAGTGCCATACGTGCCTCTCCCCTGGCCCGCTTTGGGTCTGGGGGGGTTTCTCACATTCTGGCAGTTTGATGTCTTTGCCCTCTGATCTGGGGCAGTGTGGCTGAGAATCCCATCCTGATGGCCACCACCGCATCCCCAGAATCTGCTTTTATGGGGCTGTGGGGGCCGATGGGGCTGAGAAGAGGAACCCCAACGTGCCGTCAGCCCCGTGGGTTTGGGGCGTCCTCAGCTGAGCCTGCAGTGGGAGTTTGGGCTTTTGGGGGTGCTGTGGGATGCGGTGCTGTGGGATATGGGATGCTGTGGGCTGTGGAGTGCTGTTGGCCATGGGGTGGGTGCTGTGGGGTCTGGGGTGCTGTGCTGACAGCCCTTTGCCCTGGCAGTACCTGCAGATGAAGTGGCCGCTGTTGGATGTGCCGGCTGGGGCCACGCTGAAGGACAGCCGCTCACCATCACCCGCACACCTGGTAAGGACAGCAGCCCCGAACCCCACTGGGATGTGACCCCAAACCCCACCGAGCTGTGCCCCAAACCCTGCTGCAAACAGAGCTCTAGCTGGGGATGGCTTTCTCGGAGCTGTGCTTTGGGGCTGTGCCTTTGGGGCTGTTGTTGGGGTGGATCTGTACCTTTTCTCCCCCTCCCCCTGCAGTCCAACAAGGTCCCGGTGGTGCAGCACGCGCCCCACATGCACCCCCTGACGCCGCTCATCACCTACAGCAATGACCACTTCTCGCCCGGCTCGCCGCCCGCACACCTCTCACCTGACATCGACCCCAAAACAGGTGAGGGGAGGAGAGGGGTGTGTGGGGAGAGCGATGCTGACAGGGAGATGGGAGCTTATAGGGCAGTGAGTGCTTGAAGGGAGATGTTACAGGGAGAGGGGTGCTAGGGGCACAGAGGCTTTTATAGGGCAATGGGCACTGATAGGCAGAGGGGCAGCTATAGGGAGGCATGTGCTTGTAGGGTGCTCATAGGGAGGGGGGCACTTGCGGGGAGAGGGGCGCTTACAGGGGGAGTGAGTGCTTGTGGGGAGATGGGTGCTTATAAGGATGTGAGTGCCCATAGGGAGACGGGCGCCTGTAGGGAGGCAAATGATAAAGGGAAAAGGGTGCTTCTAGGGAGGGGAATGCTGTAGGGGGACGGGCATCTGCAGGGGGCTGGGTGCTCGCAGTGAGGTGGATTTAACGCTGCTCCCCCACAGGGATCCCGCGCCCGCCGCACCCCCCCGAGCTGCCCCCCTACTACCCGCTGTCTCCAGGAGCCGTGGGTCAGATCCCGCACCCGCTGGGCTGGCTCGTGCCGCAGTAAGGATGGGCCCCTCCTGCCCCAGCCGCGCCGCGTCCCCGGCCCTCACCCCCATGGGCTGCTTTGTTCCCAGCGGCCCTGGTGCGATGGGGTGGGGAAGGGAGGGACTGCGCTGCGGTGGAGATGTGGGATGTTGTCCCCCTGGGGATCAGCTGGGGACCCAGCTGAGGGTCCCGGTGGCCCAGGGAGGGGCCTTGTCCCCGCGGCTGCTGCAGCTCGTGCATTTGCAGGCAAGGACAGCCCATGTACTCCATCCCCCCCGGCGGCTTTCGGCACCCCTACCCTGCCCTCGCCATGAACGCCTCCATGTCCAGGTGGGTCCCAGTGTCCTCGTGGATCCCCACGTCCCCGTGTGTCCCCATGGCTGGGTGGCTCTGAACAGGGACAAGGGACCTCCTCAGGCTGGCTCACAGTTTTGGCCACATCCCATGGCGCTGACCTCCCTGACCTGTGTGTGGGTGAGACCACAGTGACCACTTGGGTGACCGCAGTGGCCCACGCTGGCCAAAAACAGCCCCACAGTGACTCTCTGGGTACAGAGCAATGTCCCCTGGCTCCACTGTGCCACGTGCCAAGCTCATCCGCAAAGCAGTCCCCAGCAGGTCGGGGTTGAGGATCTCTAATCCTGGGAGGTCCTCAGTAGGATTTGGGGTGACATTCGGGGCCGTCGGTGCCTGTTTGGGGCTGACAACTTCGCTCCCTCCGCTGCAGCCTGATGTCCAGCCGCTTCTCCCCACACATGGTCCCACCGCCCACCCACGGGCTGCACCCCTCAGGCATCCCACACCCCACCATCGTCTCACCCATCGTGAAGCAGGAGCCAGCCCAGCCCAGTGCCAGCCCCGGCAGCAGCTCGTGAGTGGGGACCTGAGCAGGGGCAGTGGCCTTGGGGATGGGGACAAGATGGGGACAGAATGGGATGGGGATGTGGATGGGAGTGGGGATGGGATGAGGGTAAGAATGAGGGGGAGGTTAAAGGTGAGGATGGGATGGCATGGTGATGGGGATGGGGATGAAGATGATGATGAGGATGGCATGGGGTGGAACAGGAATGGGGATGGAATGGGATGGGAACAGGGACATGAGTGAGGATGGGATGGGATGGGATGGGATGGGATGGGATGGGATGGGGATGAGGATGAGGATGGTGACGGAAATGGGATAGCATGGAGATGGGGATGGGATGGGGGTGGGAATGGGATGGGATTGGGGTTGGGGTGGGGATGGGGTGGAGTTGGGATGGGATTGGAATGGAAACAAGAATGGGGACAGGGATGGGGATTGGATGGGGATGAGGATGGAAGGGGATTGGGATTGGGCTGGGGATGGGGAACTGAGCTGCGTGTTGCTCCCTGCAGGAAGTCCCCCGTCACAGTGAAGAAGGAGGAGGAGAAGAAGCCCCACATCAAGAAGCCGCTCAATGCCTTCATGTTGTACATGAAGGAGATGAGGGCCAAGGTGGTGGCTGAATGCACGCTGAAGGAGAGTGCGGCCATCAACCAGATCCTGGGCCGGCGGGTACGCGTCTCCCTCGCGCCTTCAGCTGCCTGCACACCGCTGTGGTGGCGCTGGGGACCTGCCGGTGGTGCTGCCCTGTGTCCCCGGGCTCCGCAGCACTCTTTCCCCTCGCAGTGGCACTCGCTGTCGCGGGAGGAGCAGGCCAAGTACTACGAGCTGGCACGGAAGGAGCGGCAGCTGCACTCGCAGCTCTACCCCACGTGGTCAGCCCGCGACAACTACGTGAGTGTGACCCACGTCCCCAGAAGTCTGGTGGGGTTGGGGGCTGACGTTGGTGGGGCAGAGGACCTGGGGATGCTGTGCTGCTGGCTCATGTCACCTGCCCTGTGTCACCATGACCCCAGTGTCACCGTGAGCCTCTGTTCACTGCGATCCCATGTCACTGTGACCCCAGCGTCACTGTGATCAGCCCAGTGTCACCGTGATGCCATGTCACCACGTCCCCTGTGTCACCATGATCTCCAGTGTCACAGTGATCCCGTGCCACTGTGTCCCGTGTCACCGTGATCTCAGTGTCACTGCAACCCCCTCTGTCACAACGATACCCCGTGTCACCATGAGCCTTGATGTCACTGTGATCCCCAGTGTCACCACAGCCCTAGTGTCACCATGATCCTAGTGTCACTGTGATCCCAATGCCACTGCAATCCACCACGTCCCAGTGTCACCACAGCCCAGTGTCACCACAGCCCTAGTGTCACCATGATCCTGGTGTCACTGTGATCCCAGTGTCACCTCGTCCCAGTGTCACCACGACCCCAGCATCGCAGTGCGCCAAGACACCGCATCCCTGCCCCTCACGTTTTGTCCCTCCATCGCACCTCAGTGCTTTGCAATATTTCACAGGGCAAGAAAAAGAAGAGGAAGCGAGAGAAGCTGGCCCAGCAGCAAAGCCACGAGGCAGACAGTGAGTACCCGGGCGGGAAGGGGCCACCATGTCCCCCCCCACCCCCACCCTCAGCGCCCACCCCGCACCCCGCAGGCGCGCTGCCCTCCAGGAGCAAGAAGCCGTGCGCCCCGCACCACCTGCCTCCCGACAAACCCTGCGACAGCCCGGCCTCGTCCCACGGCAGCATGCTGGATTCGCCTGCCACGCCGTCGGCCGCCCTGGCCTCGCCGGCTGCGCCCGCCGCCACGCACTCGGAGCAGGCGCAGCCGCTGTCGCTCACCACCAAGCCGGAGGCCAGGGCTCAGCTCGCCTTCCTCTCCAGCAAATCCTCCTCCTCCTCCTCCTCCTCCTCCCTGGGCTCCCCCCCGTCGCTGCTCCCCAGGCCCATCGCCTTCCCCTCGCTGCTGCTCTCCTCCCCGCCGGCCCCGCAGCAGACGCAGCCGCTCGCGCTGGTCACCAAACCGGCCGACTGAGGGGGGCTGAAGATGAGCCCCCGCCTGCTGAGCGCCACCGACGCCACAATCACGATTCCCGACGCAGCCAAACCATTATTGGTCAATATTTGACCTTTTCTGAACTGGTTTTTTTTTGGTGGGTTTTTTATTTTTTTATTTTTCCTCTTTTGGGAAGCAGACTCTGGAAGAAGAGCCGCTTTCCCTTACCAGCAGTCGACCTGAAGACTGTTTTGATTAAAAAAGAAGAAAAAAAAAAGGGGGAAAAGAAGGGTTGTTTTTTTTTTAATTTTTATTTTTAAGAAAGAATAAAAGAAAAAAAAAAAAAAGGACCCTTCCTCAAGGGAGAGTGCTGGGCATCCAGCGCCGGTGCCCCCAATGCTCCCAGTGCCCCCAGTTCCATCCCACTGCAGCTGGACGTGGCCCCCAGCGCGGTGCTGGGCTGGGGGCTGGGGGGTGGGGATGGGGGTGGAGGGCTTTGCCATCGAATCCCTGTTATTTTTCACAAAAACAAAGAAAGAAAAAAAGGAAATAAAACCACAGCTGCAACTTTGCTGTGTGAGCGTGGTGCGTGCAGGAAGACCCAGATTGGTGGAGCTCTGCTTTCCTCTGCTGTCCTCTGCAAATCACTGCTGCTGATATCAGCCTGGAGCCCCCGCGGCTCCCAAAGAGCCAAAACGCCGCTTTTTTTTTGGTCAGAAAAACCAAAAATCCGCAGTCCTGCGAGGGAATGCAGCCGTGTTCAGCCGACACCGGGAGCGGGATGCGGCCAGCAACCTTGAATGGGATTTCATGGGAAATTAAAGGCATGAAGAGACCTGTCACAAGAATTAAAGTCTGGACCGCGGCCAGACAGCTTCAAACAGATGTTGGACTTCAGCAGGAGAATATTTCTTTGTTTCACTTGGAGTTTTCCCATACGGAGAAGGAACATCTGTTGGGTGCTCTCCGGGTTCGGAGACCCTCCTGCTGCAGGGGAGAGGCACACGGAGCTGCTGCTCGTGGGGCTGTATGAAGGCATCAAGTCCTGCACGGCCGCATTCAGCCCTGCACAGGGCTCTGTGGCTGGGGCAGCAGCACACGTCCCCCCGTCCCCGTGCCACCAGGCAGCTGCCATCTCCCTTTGGATGGCATCTCGCTGTGCTCCGCTGGCACACAGCACCCGGAACCCATTTTTCTTTGGGTCACCCCATCCCTTGTCCTTATTGCGGCCATCAAACAGCCCTCCGGCACGTCGCGTCTCCCCCACCCTCCCAGAGCAGCGCTGGCCATTCATTAATTGAAATGCCTAATGAGGTCCCGGGGGTCTCCTGCGGACACGGAGCTAATTAGGGGCTCCCCGGGACCGCTCCTTGCGGGGGGTCGCGCCAGATGTCGCCCTGCCGCTCCGTACCGCGCTGGGCCGTACCGAAGCAGCCGGGAGCAGAGGCTCATACATTTTAATTAGCGTCGTCCACTTCTCCCATTTGCTAAGGGCTTTGATCCCGTATCCCGCCCAGCTCAGCGGACCTCGGGGCGCAGCGGCGGGGCCACGGGATGGGAGGGGAGGGGGTCCGCTGCCGCCGGGAAGCCTGGCCGTGCTCCGAAGGGGTCGTAGCCAAGAAGCGACGTCCCACGAGCAGGAGGGCACCGCGAGCCCCGCACCGCCGGCTCTTCTGCCAAACCCCGCTCTGACCCCAAAGCGCAGCCACGCAGTTCTGCGCCTGCGCGCGGCCCTCCCGCCAAGCACCGACGTCTGATTTGCATAGCCGAGCCCCTGATCTGCAAGCCCCGCCTCCTTCCACATAGTTCCCGCCCCCTGGCGGGGCGCGGCCCACGTGCGCGACCTCCTGCCGGAAGTTACGTTTCCTAGCGGAACCGGAAGCGGAAGCAGTCTGTAGCCGGTTGAGAGGAGCGGGGTCGGCATGGCGCTGCGGCTGCTCTCGCTTTTGCTGCTGCTGCTGCTTGGCATCGCTGCCGAGACCACAAACCGGGATGGTGCCGGGACCGGGACCTTAGGTAGCGCGGGGTGACCGGGGTGCTGGGGGGAACCGGGAGCGGCTGGGGGTCCGACTGCCGCGGGTTTTACACCGGCGCTGGGTCTGCGGGGGGGTCTGGGCGCCTCCTGAGCGCGGTGGGAGGCGGCGCAGGGCTGGGGGCGGTCCCCGGAGGACGCCGTGCCGCCGGGTTTCCCCCGTTTGGGCGCTGCCCTTCCAGCCCCCTTACGGGAGACTGTGGGCTCCTTTTGGCGGAGGTGGGCTGTAGTGGCCGGGAGCTGCTTAGCGCAGCCACACGTGCTTTTGGCACTGACTGCGAGCGCAGGTGGTAACTGCGGTCCCGGTGTGTTTGCTGACAGGTGTTGAGCAGGGATCAGAGAACTCGAAGTCCACCAAGCCTTCAACAAGCGCTGGAGAAGATGGCAGTGCACGTTATGGAGGTAATGGAGGGGCAACAGGTGAGAAGGGAGGTGCAGGTGATACAGATCAAAGCGAAGTTCTGAGAAAGGAGGAGGAGAACCAGCACAAAGAGGCAGGGAAACAAGATGAGAAATGGAAACGAAGCACTCAGGGCCAAGACACCAGCCAGAGCAACAGCAACAATAACAATCCATCTGGCAGTAACACTGCTAGCCAACCCAACACCCAGAACAGCAACAGCCAAACTGACACCCAGGGTGGTGCCCACGAGCAAAACACCCCCAATGACAACCGTCAGGACAGCAGGACGGACAGCCAAGGCAATCCGACCAAGCAAAATGGCAACACTGGTGGCCAAAATGGACCAAAAGGTGGCAACACCAATGGCCAAAATGGCCAGAAGGAGCATAGTGACAACACCAACAGCCAGAATAATGAACACCAGGACAACACCAACAGCCAGAATAATGAACACCAGGACAGCACCAACAGCCAGGCCAATGAACACCAGGACAACACCAACAGCCAGAATAATGAACACCAGGATGGCACCAACAGCCAGAATAATGAACACCAGGACAACACCAACAGCCAGAATAATGAACACCAGGACAACACCAACAGCCAGACCAGTGAACACCAGGACAGCACCAACAGCCAGACCAATGAACACCAGGACAGCACCAACAGCCAGAATAATGAACACCAGGACAGCACCAACAGCCGGAATAATGAACACCAGGACAGCACCAACAGCCAGACCAATGAACACCAGGACAGCACCAACAGCCAGAATAATGAACACCAGGACAACACCAACAACCAGAATAATGAACACCAGGACAGCACCAACAGCCAGAATAATGAACACCAGGACAGCACCAACAGCCAGAATAATGAACACCAGGACAACACCAACAACCAGACCAGTGAACACCAGGACAGCACCAACAGCCAGAATAATGAACACCAGGACAACACCAACAGCCAGACCAGTGAACACCAGGACAGTACCAACAGCCAGAATAATGAACACCAGGACAGCACCAACAGCCAGAATAATGAACACCAGGATGGCACCAACAACCAGAATGACCAGCAAGGCAGCAGCAACCAGCAACATGACAATGCCAACACACAGGACAGCAGCCAGGGCGCCCAGGCAGGCTCACTGGGAAATAACAGCCCATCCTCGCCGTCAGTTTCATCTGTTCATGACACCGAAGGCTCTCCAGATGGTGACGAACTCCCTGAGGAAGAGGATGGGATTGGAAATGGGAACGGTGCTGCCTTATTTAATAAGGAGAGAGAGAAGAGTGTTCGCATTTCTCCGGGGCAGAAGTCAGAGAACAGCCACTTCTTCGCCTATCTGGTGACCACGGCAATTATCGTCGCTGCTCTCTACGTTGCCTATCACAACAAACGGAAGGTGAGTGGCTCTGCTCCTTGCCCAGGTTCCCCCCTGTGGTTTAAGAGCTTCCTTCCCAGTCGTTGGGCAGTGCTGCAGGTGGGGGCACGCTCCACTGAAGATCTTTCTCCTTTGCTGCTCTCATTCTTGCCTTTTGCTTCCTGCTCAGGCCTCCTGCCTGCTGCCTGGGTTTGGTTAATGTTTAATTGGAGGCCTTGATCTCAACAGCTTTGAGATGAGCAGGGAGGAGTGTTGTAACAGGAAAGCGTTTGGATCTCGGTGGAGATGGAGGGGCCTTGGCTCCAGTGGGTATTTTCAGCAGTGAGAAATGGAGCTGAGGGAGGAGAAAAGGAAAAGACGTGTGCAGCTGCTCCGTGTTTCTCACAGATGCTGTTTTCTGCAGCAGGTTGCCAAAGGCTTGTCTTTAACTCGCACTGCAGGGAGAACGCAGCCCAAGTGACAACGCTCATCTTTTCTGCTGTTTTTCTCCCTCCTGCAAAGCTGTTTTTGAAGTAGGAGAGGGAGCAGCTTTTTTACTGTTTTCTGCATGTTGGGAAAGCCTAATGATTTCTTGTTTTCAGTCTTATTGCTTTTGAACGATGACGTTTGTTTCAAGTGCTTTTAGAAGGAGGCAAGCGAGGCTTCTCATTGGCCCACTAGAAAGCTGTTAGAGGTCAGAAAGACTGCAGGAGGTCGTTGATGTTCCTGCTCACCTTGTCCCTGCCTCTCTCTCCAAAGATCATCGCTTTTGCCCTGGAAGGGAAGCGATCCAAGGGCGGCCGGCGGCCCAAATCCGGCGATTATCAGCGGCTGGATCAGAAGGTAGGGGGGGCTTGGAGAAGTCCGTCTTGTTTTCCCCTTGAAACTGTTTTTCTTCTCTTGTCTTTCGTGCATCTTTCACATCGTTTTAGCTTTCCTTTTTTCCCTTTCCAGATCTAGATTCCTCCTCAGGTGTTCAGTGGAAGAAAGGTGCTTGGCGGCGATGAGACCGGAATGGCAGGGCCGCGCCGGCTGGCTGCCTGCTGTAGCACTGAATCGTAGCTTTGCTGTCGTCTTCAGACCTCGGAGAGCAGGAGGAAGGGGAAATGCTTTTACTTTTGCACCTGCACCTTGGTAATGTTTGATTCTCACTTCCTAAAAATGTGTTTCTCCTTTCTCAACTGCCTGAACCGGTTTCCGCTTGGGTGCCTGGCTTCTAGATGTGGCCCAAGAGAAGCCAGCTCTGGCACTTGACAGAACTTTTGTGTCCAAATGAAATGGGCCTTTCCATCTGCTGTACCGACGTCTCCTCTTGAAAACAAATCCGCCTGCAAAATGAGCCACGTGATTCCTTTCAGTCACGGAGCTGCTGTGAGCAGCGCTGTCCTGCTGGAGGCACGGACGTTCTCTTTCTCTGTCCATTGTATTTGGATGCTAAAGTTGGAGCGTGATTGCACTAGCTTGGAAATGATCTGCCAAGGACTCTGTTTGGCTTTGTTTCTTTTCTTCCTCTCCGCGATGAAGGCAATGTTCGCTTCACGTCTCACTCCTCACTCAATGCACTTATTGGAGCTGCCTTCGACCCTCGGTTCTGTCTTAGACTCCCTCACTTGCCCTGTGGCAGTTGTGCTCCGTGTGGCTCTGTTCTGTCGTGGTCCTTGCAGCTGAGATGCTTGCACTAATGAGGACAATTAGTTTGATGCTGTGAAAGCGAGCCGCTCAGGCTTATGAGGTTCTGTGCCGAACAGCTGCAGCGATGGAGCGAATTTCACCTCCAAGGATGACTGCGTTCCCTGTTGTTAAAATGTCATCGTGATGATGCTGAGTGGTTGACAGTCCTGAAGCATTTGGGATGAATGAAACTCACAGTCATTCAAACCTCTTCCTCTCCTTCAGTGCTGAGCTCTGCAGCAGGAGAGGCGCAGCTCCTGCTGTGAGCAGAAGGTTTGTCCTGCAGCTCCCAAACCCCTCTCTCCTCTCCTGCTGCTCTGTGCTCCCCTGCTTTGGGAGGTTTCATGTGGTTGATGTTCACCTCACCAGCAGCTTATTGCTGTTTTCTCAGCTTCGCTGTGGGACACTGAAATGAGGGCCGGGGATGGACTAGCACTGGTTGTATTGAAGGCTGCAAAACATGTTGATTCCTGAGCTGTTTTGCTGGTCTTATTTTTGTAGTTCTGCTCCAAAGATGTTTTACTTGAGACAGGGCGCTTCTGAAGGATGTGTGTAAAGTGCCTGCCTGGCTTTTTTCTTTCTTGGTTTTTCCTAATGGGCAGAAAGTGACGGCTGTGGCTCCTGGAGGGCTCTTCACACGGGTGCTCATCCCCCCCAGAGCTGCACAGAGGAGTCCTGTCCCCACTGTGAGGCCGGGGGGGGCTGCCTGTCCCCAGCCCTGCACCAAGGGTGAGCCGCCCACAGCTGCGGGGTGACGAGGGCAGGAAGTTCCCTTGTCTGGCCATGAAGGCTACAGCTGTGTTCTGATTTCCCAGCACAGAGGGAGAGAGGGAGAAAGCCCCTCTTGCCTCGGACCTCTGGGAACGACTCCTAGGGCTTCTTTTCCCTTCTTAATGCTGTTAGGATTTGTGCCACGTGTTTCAAACTGCTCAAGGAGCGCGAAGCCTTTTCCCTTTGGCCGTGGCATGTCTCTGAATGGTGGTGTCTGTGGGGATGGTGTCTGTGGGTACGTGTTTCCTTCAGGTGGGGCTGCTCCTGGGCCCGCTGCCTTGCTGGTGCGAAGCAGCGCAGTTTGTTTCCTGCTGCAGTGCAACGCGACTTGCTTTGAAGGACCAGAATTTTTGTATTTCTTTGTACTTTTTTTTTTTTTCCCCCTGTGTGGTAAAGTCAATAAATGGTTTAAAAAAATATGGAGTTTTGAGCCCTGTTCTGTGTGTGCGTGTCTGTAAAAGCTTTGAAGCTCCGTCTCCGGTCTCTTTGATCATCGCTTATGCTCTGGGCTCTGTGCAGAGCCTCCGTTTGTGGATGCAGGCTCAGCCCTCACACGACCAAGCACCCTGCAGCCGGAACAGAAGGAGAATTCCTTTTGCTTGGAGGCTGTTTGAAAAGTTCCTGCCTGCTTTGCCTCTCACCCAGCTGGCCCTTGGTCAGCAGCAGGCGAGGGTCTGCATTCCCTGCTTCGCCCACAGGGAGGCTTTTGGAGCAGCACCCAGCGCCGGGTGGCTGAGGAGCACAGGGCAGGGTGCTGCGGGCAGGCGAGGTGCAGCGCGGTGCTTCCTGCAATGGAACTTCCCCCCGCTTTCTGCCCTTGTGCCTCCAGTGTGGCAGAGGACGAGCTGGGAGGAGGAGGGGGCTGTGTGTGGCTTTTTACTTCTCACCTTGACTGGGTCGCTGAGGGCCTGAGGGAGGCAGAACGGTGAAAACGGGAGATTAAAAATGAAAGCTTTGATGGTGTGTTGGGCTCTTCGGAGCCTTCCTAAGGGGTGGAAGCACTGCCGTGTGCACCTTCAGTGTCATTTCCCAGAGAAGCAAGAATCGGGCTCCTCCAACAGCTCCAAGCCCCATGCCCAGCTTCACCCTGACCTGCTGCAGGGGTCTCCAAACTGTTCTCTTGCTACGGGCAGAGCCAGTGCACAGGGAGGGAGCAGCTCAGGAGGTCCCCCAACAAGAGGCAGTGCCATGAGACGCTGCAGCGCGGAGCTGTCGGGGCCGTGGCACCAGCGGTGTGCCGAGGGTCGAAGTCCTGCTGATGGAGCCCAAAGTTCTCTGAGGGCAGGGCTCTGCTATCGGAGCTGTGCTGCTCAGGGTTGAGAAATACCAACACCAGCCCAGATTGTCTGAGAGGCTCTCGGGGTGGAGACGAAGCAGATTTAATGGCTGAGCACACAGGGTGAGCCATGCAGGCGCTGCGGGGAGGCTCCGTTGTGCTCAGTTGTGTGCCAGAGACAAGGAGAAGCCTTGAGCAAAAGCATGGGGCCACGGGGTGTCCCAGCCCCTCCGTCCCAATGGAGCATCACCCTCCCCTTCCCCGCAGCAGGAGGAGGTTCACAAAGATGCAGCTTTTGGTCGTGAGCTGAGATCTGCCTTGGTGAACGTTCCCAAAGCCGTGCCCTGACTCCCGGTCTGAGTCAACCCGCCGGGTCTGACCATCGGTCTCTGTTTATTTTTTAGGTTTGGAACGAAGAATCAATCGTAAGGACCAACAGCTTGGGCCTGCTGCCATCTTTACACCACTGCTGTGTTTTTCTTGCGGGCAGGGCAGCAGGCAGGCAAACATCGGCCTTTCCTCCCTCAGAAGAAAAGCCTGTGTTTTGTGCAGGGTCACCCGGATAACAGGATCGATAAAGCGGAGCTCACAGCACTGAGGCTCTTTCATGAAGGAGGCGGAGGGGAGAAGTGAGCGCCGCTGGAGGGTGCGCAGCCACAGCCTGGGCTGCCATGGGGCAGCAGGTGACGTCCAGCCCAATACGTCGTGATGGGGGAACGACGCACCCCAGAATTTCCTCGCACCCTGGGCAGCTCCAGCACAACCCGGGGCGCCTTTCTGCTGGGGTTTCTGTCGTGTTTCTTCTTTTCCCCTTAAGAGGCTGCAGGCTTCTGCCTCTCCTCCTCTGTCCCTCCCTGTGTGTCTGTGCTGGGCAGGGCTTCACCCGCAGCCGAGAAGGGGAAGATGTCCCGCAGCAGGTTGGTGACGAAGCAGGGCATCTGCTTGCAGCCCTCGTAGGCGCCGCGGGCCTGGCAGCCCAGGGCTACGGCCGCATTGAGGCGGGTGGCCATGCGGCTCAGCGCCAGGCTGCGCTCCTCCCCGGCCAGCGCCGCCAGCAGGGCCTGCAGGAACATGGATCCCGCGGGGTTCAGGAAGGCGCCATATCCTGGGGGGTGCAGAGGGAGGAATGGTGTGATGGAGGCAGGAGGGAGGGCCTCACGCTGCCCCTTATGGGAAAAAGAAGTGCTGGAAATGGAACGTTTGGGTGCCTCGGAGTCAGAGGGACAAAAACTGCGAGCGTCCAGAGGAGGGCAGTGGGGGTGGGATGGGGCTGGGGGCAAAGCGGGAGGACTGCTCGGCACAGAGGGGGGGCTGAGGGGAGGACTTGTGGCCCTGCAGCCCCACATGGCTCTACAGCTCATTGTGATCCACCCCACATGGCCCTACAGCTCTACAGCCCCATGATCCCACAGCTCATTGTGATCCTACAGCTCCACATGGCCCTACAGCCCAATGGTCCCACAGTTCATTGTGATCCTACAGCCCCAAATGGCCCTACAGCTCAGTGTGATCCACCCCAAATGGCCCTACAGCTCTACACAGCCCTACAGCCCCATGGTCCCACAGCTCATTGTGTTCCTACAGCCCCTCTTGGCCTTACAGCTCCTTGTGGCCCTACAGCCCCTCATAGCCCTGCAGGGCCACGCGGCCTGACAGCTCTGCCATGACCCTACAGCCACGCATGGCCCCCCAGGAACACGGAAGCGCAGGTGCTGACCCTGCTCCTGCTGACCCTCCCTGGGGGTTTCCTCACCGGGGCTGCAGGCGAACATCACAGCGGTGTTGGGGGGGATGCACAGGTACTCCGAGAAGCTGTCTGGCTCCAGCTGCCCGCCGTCAGTCTCCACAAACACCCCCCTGTCCAGCGCAGCCCCCCGACATGCCTGCAGGCAGAACATGGCCGTTGGCTTCTCTGTGCTCCACTCCTGAACAAGGGAGATCCAGGGGGGCTTTGGGGCTGCTGTGCACCCCCATCCTGTGAAGAACCGTGGGGATGTGGCACTGAGGGACAGCGGGCATGGTGGGATGTGCTGGGGTTTGAACTTGGGGGTGTCAGAGGTCTTTTCCAACCTTAATGGTTCTGTGATTCTCTCTCCCCCCAGGAGAGGGGCAGCCTCTCTTCCCCTCATGTTCCTGCAGGCTCCAGGATTACGCCAGCAGACACCAGAGCCCTCTTGGGGAGATTCCCCTTGGAGCACAGCAGTCACTGATCCTATGCAATGGTTGGAGCTTTCTTCCAAGGATGGGATTTCAGGCAATGATGAGGAGCACCACCCCGAGGACACACACAGCCCCCTCCGAGAGCCTCCTCTGCTCTGCGTCACTGCCTGCAGGATCCTCACGGGCTGCCTGGAAGGAGCGGCAGCACGCTGGTACTCAGCATGCCGGCACTCAGCATGCCCTAAGGGGACAGCCCTAAGGGCACCAGCCACCCATCCTGGTCTGCAGTTCTGGCTGCTGGAGGTGGCCCATACTGTAGCCAGGCATGCAGGCTAAGCCCTCTTTCCAGCAGGAAATGAGTGCCACCAGCGATCTGTGCTTGCTCTCACGCGAGGATTTCCGTGTATTTGCACGTCTGCAGAGCCGACCTGCTGAGATCTGCCCAGGCTGCAGGTTGCTGCACTATTTGCTCTCATCTAATCCTCCCTAATCCACGGAGCACTCCAGGGCTCGCTTCCTGTGGGGTGTTTCTAACCAGCCCCCCCACGCTGCTCTTTGCCCAAATATCGACGTCATGGAATCTGAGGGCAACTTTTAGCAACTCATCAACACCCCGCTGGCATCTGGGAGGGAGGCTGAGCCCAGCAAGGTCACCTTTCCTGGAAGGGAGAAACCTGGTGAAAGTTGAGGCGGATGCAGGGCGCTCAGGGGCAGGGGAAGCGCTGCTGTCCTGGGCACGGGGCTGCTGCCAGCTGGGGAGAGGTGACCTGAGAATCAGCAAAAGCATCAAAGATAGAGCAGAGTGGCGAATGGCAGCTGGGCAGCAAAGTCTGCAATTAGAACAGCGCTCGTGCCTGTCTCTGCGTGCAGAGCCAACAAGATGGGGTGCAGTTTTGCCCAGCAGTGGTGTTACCTGGATGAAGAAGACCTTGGGTGTCTGTGCGAGCACTGGGCAGTTCTGCGCCGACAAGGTGCGGAAGATGCGGGTGAGCCGCAGCGGCCTGCAGTCACAGCCCAACACGGCCCCCTCCTCCCCGTGGCTGGAGATGATGCTCACGAAGTAATCCCCGTGCTCACGGCTGCACTCTGTGGGGCACAGCCACCCTCAGCTACCAGCCTCCAGCTGAGTGCTGTGTGAGGGTGCAGGGAGGCCCATCTCCGGCTCTGAGCCCCCGCTGTGTGATGAAGGGACCACAAGGGCCTGGGTGTGGGTGGGGGTTGGTCCCTATCTGTCCCAAACTGCCTTTGGGTGGTGATGTGGGGCACTGTGGAGGTGGGAGCCGGGAGCAGGAAGGCGGTTTGGGGGCTCACCTTGCTGGTAGAGGTCCTCCATCTCCTTGGCCGTCCTGTTGTGCAGCAGCTTCACCCTGTAGTTGAGCTGCGCCAGCACACGAGAGAGCTTCTCAGCTTCCCTCCTGGCTCCTCTGCGGGGCCTGAGCCCCACATCGCCATCACTGCTGCGGAAATCAGTGTTGACGATGATGAGAGCCCGGCTTTGCCGTGGCCGGGACATGCTGGGGTGGCCCCTCGGAGGGCTCAGAGGCTTTTAAATCCTGGGGCAGGAGCAGCGAGAGCCGGGTGCTCCTTCGGGACACGTCTGCTGCTGATGCAGTGCCTGCAGGGCAATGCCTGTCAGCTGCTGCGGAGCCAGATTTCATCTGGGTGTGAGTCACAGGGGCAGGAGATCCGGGCTCACCCCTGGGCACTCAGCTTGGGGAAGAGAAGGGCTGGGGAGGGCAGCAGGTTGCAGGGAGATGCCTGCAAGGTGCAGAGTGTGGGAGCAGCTGGAAAAGCCCTCCCTGCCTCTCCGCCAAGGGCTGCAGCGCTCCGCTTCCCCCACATCCCGGCTGCTCCCGCTTCTATTGCTGGCGGTGGGAAAACCACTCCTTCGTGGGCTCCCAGCAGGACTTTAACACAGACTGAAGTCCACAGAGCAGAGCCAGCGCTGCAGTGCTCACTGCCTGGTGCTGGGGCACCCACTGATGGCACACACACAGCGCTGCCAGCCGCAGAGCCGCCTGTGCTGCTGCAGGACGGGCACACAGATGGCTCCAAACCGCATCTCCTCTCTCCTCTCCTTCCCAAACTCTGCCTTCCCTCACGCTGCTGTCCCCCAGCTGCAGGACCCAGGCTCAGCCCCAATGCCAGCAGCACCCCGCTGCTCCCCCACCGCAAGGCACACTGCTCCCATCACAGCACAGTTTTATTTCTTGCCTTCTCGCCCTTCCCAGCACCAGCGCAGCGGTGAAGGCTTTGGTCGTGCTCCCAAATGTTTCCCAGCAGACAGACAGACAGACGCGACATCCGCTCAGGGCAGAACCGACAGCGCCACAGCATGGCAGGGCCACATTCATGGCGAGATCCCATCTGGAAACACTGCTGCTGCTTCTGAGCAGCTTTACATTGCCTTAAGTCAATCCATCCTGAGTGCAACCCATCCTGGCGCACAACAGCGCTTCCTCCGCTGCTCCGCTGAGCTCAGCCTGGAGCAGGGCTCCTCAGCACAGGCAATGCAGCCTGGAGCCTCTCCCTCACAGCACTGGGTGCGGAGCGTGGGAGTAGATGTGCATAGAGCACTGCAGATGTGCACAGAGCATTGTAAATGTGCATAGAGCATTGTAAATGTGCATAGAGCATTGCAGATGTGCACAGAGCATTGTAAATGTGCATAGAGCATTGCAGATGTGCATAGAGCATTGTAAATGTGCATAGAGCATTGCAGATGTGCATAGAGCATTGTAAATGTGCATAGAGCATTGTAAATGTGCATAGAGCATTGCAGATGTGCACAGAGCATTGCAGATGTGCACAGAGCATTGTAAATGTGCATAGAGCATTGCAGATGTGCATAGAGCATTGTAAATGTGCACAGAGCATTGTGCAGGGCTGACAGAAATGGGTCTGACAGAAAACCGGTTCAACACTGCTCAGGCAGCTCTGTGTGCAGAGGGAGGGATTCATTCCTCAGCCTCCACCACCCCGGGCATGGAGGCACCATGAGAAGCTTTCCCAGCCTCATTCAGTCCAAAGCTGCTGCCTGCAAGGGAAAAGCAGCTGTGTGGGGCTCGCTGCCCTCAGCCAGGCAAGTGCCCATGGAGCTGGATGCTCCTCTGGCAGCCCAAGCAGAGGGCATCCAGCGGTGCTGGGTGGTGCAGTGGTTGTGTAGGATCTTTTCCTTGTGTTGGGAAAAGGGCTTTTCCCTTCAAACAGGCAGTGGGGAGGAGGCAGCAGTGTGCGTGGTGGTGCGGTGAGATGAGCTGCAGTGAGATGGGACCCTGCTGGGAGCAGGAGTGGCTTCACGACCGGCGTTGATCCCACAGAGCCATTAGGGAAGAGCAGAGCTAGCTATCCAAGCAAGCCATCAGGGAGGGGAGGGGGTCCCACCGGTGGGACCCAGCCTCAGATCTTCTTCTTGCTATTGGAGCTCTGCACGCGCTTCCGCAGCTGCATGGCGTCCAGGTAGATGTTGCGCTTGAGGATGGCGCTGGTGCAGAGGAAGGCTCCCTGCAGTGCTCCGGCAAAGCCACACAGAGCCACGTCCTGCCCTGCGAGACAGAGGGGACAGTGCCACCCCCAGCTCTGCATCCCAGCCCCTCTTCATCCCCAGCACGGAGAGGGCTTTGCCTTGCCCAGCTCAGCACAACAGTGCCAGGCGGAGAGGCTGCACCCGGGGCTGGGGGACACGCGATGCCCCCCATTGGGGCTGAGTGGCTCGGAGGAACTTTGATGCGGCCCAAGCATCACCCCGTAGCGTGGCAGCAGCTCATCCCAGTATTTCATAGCAGGATTGAAGGCTTTGTCCTCCTACTCCGCTTCCCCAGAGTCACCCCCCGGAACGGAGGACGCGGTACCTGTCAGGTAGAGGTTGGGGACAGCGGTGTGCGGCCGCGCGGTGGCGATGGCTTCGATCTGCGTGCGCGCCATGTCGTGCTCCATGCCGTAGAACTCCCCGCGGGGGCTGGCGATGTAGTGCTGGTTGGTCAGCGGTGTCCCCCCCGAGATGTGCTCAACCTGTGGGGGACAAAAGGACATGGCGGTCCCAATGGAGCAGGCCACAGTGTGGGGTGCCTCGTGCTCAGGAATGCTGTTTTTATGGGGCATGGTATGGGACAAACCTCCTTGCAGACTTTCGGGTGGTGGCTGAGGCCACGTTTGGTCCGATGGGTTGGTGCCCCTCTGCCCAGCCAAACCTCACCCCTGCAGCCCCAGTGTGTGCTGGGCAGGCAGGAGCCGGGATCTGACCCCAACAGCCACAAACCCCGTGTCCCCTCACCTTGTCCTCGATGTGGGGGTACAGTTTGAAGACGGTCTGCATGATGGCATCCACAAAGGTCTTCTTCACGTCCTCATAAGCATCTCCCCGCTTATGGACTGGCCTGTCCTTCCACTCCTCAAACCACTCGTACTTGGCCATGGTGATGATAGACAGCGTGCTTTTACCTGCAGGGAGACAAGGTTGGGGCATGCATCCCTCTGCCACCTGGCGCCACAAAACCCAAATCCCCATTCTCACACCAACAATGGGGCAGCTCTGGTCCCAAGCCTTTGGTGCAGGCATCCAGCAGAGCCTCTCCTCCCTTCCTTGTATCTGCAGTGAACTTTCCACAAGCTCAGCAGCTTGGAGGCCCTCGGCCCGCTTTCCGAATGAAACCAACTCACAGCCCCCGTTTGCAGAGACCCGCAGTGCGACGTGGCAGCACTGGGGGTTGGCCAAGGAACCCCTGCCTGGTGAGGTTCAGCAGCGCTGCATCACCTGGGTACCGCATCTCCCACGTGGGGTCTTTGGCAGACGGGCTGGTGACAAACAGCAGGGGGATGTTGGCGGCCGCCTCGTCGCGGGAGCTGCTGTAGTAGCGCCACATTCTGCAGAGAGACGCAGAGGTCTGGGGTGCGGCTGGGGCTCCGAGTCCCCACCCAGAAACCATCTCTCCTCCATGCTTAGCGAACATACATTTGGTCCAGATTGGTATCTGGGTAGATGTAGTAGTTGGTGGCTTCCAGCCCCAGCTCCTGGCTCGAGCCTCTGAGTCCCACGAATACGGAGAAGCCAGCTTCGCCGTGAGTTGCCATGCGCAGCCGGGACTGAATCTCTGCGGAACGAAGGAAGGGGTGGAAAGTGAGGGTGGAGAGGAAGCTGTGCGCAGCCCCACATCGCCCCCATCGCTGCAAATCTAGCTGAGAGCATCCTATGTGCACCCACGGGGCGGGAGGACCACTGGGAGCCATAAAGCGGTGGTGCCTCCCTGTCTGGGGAGGTTTTGCTGATCGGTCCGTTCCCATTTGGGAGTTTTAGGGCAAGCCCAGTGTGGGGCTGGGCGTATTTAACCATGTTCTGTGATTCCCGTGCTCCTTTTCTGAATGTCTGCAGTCCCCAGCAGGTTGCACTGGGCTTTGCCGCTGTCTGGGAAGGAATTACCACGACACTCACTGATGGTTGGAGCTGAGAGGGGATCAGTGCCCTGATCCCAATTAAACCCAGCACTGCACGGGGGGCTTTTACCAGGCAAAGCGCGCGCCTCGGGCGGCAGTAGCCGCTCATAGGTGTTGAATATCCCCGCATCCGAGATGACGATGGGAGCGAAGATGTTCACCACGTCCTCGCCCTTCTTGACGCTCACACCTGGAAGGGAGGAGGGCTGAGGGTAATGGCAGCACAGAGGGAACGGGGGGAGCCGCGTCCCGGATGCGTCGCTCACCGCAGGCTTTGCCCTGGGAGTCCAGCAGGATGCTCTGCACCGGCGCCCGGCCCAGCACGTTGCCACCGGCCCTCTGGATGATGGGGATGGTGCGGAAGACGATCTCCCCCGAGCCGCCCTTGGGGTACCATGCGCCCCACAGGTAGTGGTGCACCAGGATGCTGTGCAGGGAGAAGCTGGCCTTGGAGGGCAGCACTCCTGGAAGGGGAGCACAGCGCGGTCTTACTGGGTTTGCAGCATGACCCAAAGGGGTTGGGATGAGGGATGGTTTAGCTGGAGGGACGCGTGTGGGAAATGAGGAGCAGAGGAGCAGAGGTCCATGTGAGGAGCTGGCACTGACGTGCCTGGGGCATCGCCCCGCAGATCTGGGTTTCACAACCCTTGGCTGCGCTCCAGCATCCTGAGTCACTCAGAACTGGGACAGGAGGGAGGAAAGTCAGGGCCAAAGGGCTGTGGGCGCTGGGTCAGGGCAGGACAGCCACTCCTCCACCTGAGGGGGTACTGCGGTCTGCAGGGAAGCTGAAGGACATGGGAAAGGCCCCGGGATGGGGTGGGTGCAGAGGATGCAGCACGAGGCGTCCTGCCCTCAGGGGTTCCATTAAGGTGGTGAAATGCAAAGGCAAAGCGGGGGTGTGAGGTGGGACGGGTCTGGTGTGCAAAATGAGGGCCTCTAAAAGGAAAGGAGGGGAAGGGAAAGGGAAAGAGGAAAGAATAAAGGGGAAAGGGGAAAAAAGAGGAAAGGGGAAGAGAAAGGGGAAGAGAAAGGAGAAAAAGGGTGAGAGAAGGGAAGGGAAAGGGAAAAGAAGGGACAGGAGAGGATAAGAAGCCTTTTGTTTTTGCTCTATCCAAAATTGAGGATCCAACTTTGCTCTGGTGTGCCCGAGCGCCCTGGCAATTTACCGTAGGTGGGGAAGATGTAGCTGAACACGGCCCTGAGCTTGGCGTTGGTGGTGAGGCCATCAACCACGTCCTTAACGCTGCGTGAGGTCATCTGGCAGAAGGGGCTGAGCAGGGACAGCAGCCCCAAGCGGCTCAGCAGCCGCACCAGTGGCAGTGGCAGCAGTTTTAGCACACCCAGAATCCAGAACCCAGTAGTGACACTCTGCAAGAGAGGAGAGCAATGTGCAGAGCTCACTGGGGGGACCTTTAGGGACTCCTGAGATCATCTTGAGAATCCCTGGGGACTTCTGAGGAACCCTTGAGCAATTCTGGGGTCCCCTAGGCCACCTTAGGACCCCTTTGGGGACCTCTGGGTACCCCCCCACTATGGGGGAGGCTGACAGGGGATGGATGCAAAATGGGATTTCTCCCTTTATCTGCTATTAGAAAATGGCACTGATGTGAATCTGCAGCACTGTGGGGAGGGGAGCACCCGACCCCACAAAACATCCCCAGAGTGCAGCCCCATTTCCCAGGGGTGGCAGAGCACAAATCCCACTTTCACCCCACGTGATGTTAATGGTGATGACCCAGGAGGTCCTGGAGCATCGCCCCGCAAATGTGGGGGCTGCAGGGTTTGTGCCCCCGTGCCCCACTCAGAGCACAGCTTATGGGCACCCTCTGAGCAGGGTCAGGAGCTCCGGGTGCAACATGCTGGGGCAGTTGTGCAACGTGGCTGCGCTGTACCGCTGCCAAACAGCTGCCCCCGGGCAGGGGGGCAGGAATTTCCCCCCCCCAGGAAGGAGCACGTGAGCCACGAGTGGAGCCACGCGCTGCGAGCGCAGCCCCACGGCCCCATTACCTTCACCAGCCGCTTGAACTCATCGATGGCGGCTTCCTCACTGGGGAACTGCTCCTTCAGCCTGCTGAAGTAAGTCCTGGCCCCGGAGCAGAGCTGGATGGCTTTGTCACGGCCGGGCTCTCCCAGCACCACAGCATCGAAGGTGGGAGGCATGGGGGCCCACTCCAGCTGCCCGTCTGTCAGTTGGTCCACCAGGAAGCGCCACAGCGAGCCGTCATGCAGCTGCCCCACGTAGTGGATCCCTGTGGAGTAACGCTGCGTGAAGTCGTGTGTGTGTGTGTGTGAGATTGGGGGTGCTTCTTCTCCCTACACTGCTGTCCCCACCCACTGCCCCACTTGGGGTGCAGAGTCCGTGCTCCGAGGGAAACCCACCTGCCCAGCACTGCATATTAGGAAGGTGGGTACTCATTAATAGAACCCCGTGCTGCGCTGCTGTAAATAACGGCGTACGGGCTGAGGGGCACACGGAGCTCAGTGGGGGCTCTGCGTGTGCAGGGGGTGCTGTGGGCTCTGGGCCCATTCCTGCAGCATGCCAGCAGGGCATGCCACAGCGCCAGCACTGCTATGGGCAGCACCGCCGCCACGTCCTCCAACAGAAAGAGGATGTGGGGCAAAGGCAGCTCTGCCATCCACCTCTGCTCATCCCACTGGGACCACAGAGCGACACCCTATGGGTGCTGGCCAACCAGCCAGATCCTCTCCAAAAAGGTTTGGGTCGCAGCCCCCTGCCCTCCCCGTGCCCACACGTACCAGTGTCGAACTCGAAGCCCTTCTCGCTGAACGCATGGCAGCAGCCCCCCAGCCTGCCGTGCTGCTCCAGCACCAGCACCCGCCGGCCCACCTTGGCCAGCAGCACGGCCACCGCCAGCCCCCCGATGCCGCTGCCGATGACGATGGCATCGAGCTTCTCCGGGACTTTTTCTGGAGAGAAAGCTGAGGGATGGGGGGTCCTCAGTGCGGGGTGACACCCAAAATGTCATCCGTGCTCGGATGGCATGGGGACGGGAGCAGCGGGAGCGGGGGTCTCGGGGTTTGCTGGGGGAGCGTAGGGAGGCACGGGGGGCATTTCGGGGGGATAATGGGCATGGCAGTCCCAGGGCATCCTGGGGAAGAATAGGGACGGGGCACCCGGAGAACCCCGGGGAAGTACGGGGATCCCGTGACATCTCGAGGTTGAGGGTCCCGGGGCATTCCTGGGGGGCGGTTCGGGGATGCGGATACCTGCTTTCAGCACCGTCCGACGAACCGCCTTATCGGTGATCAGCGGGGCCGGCGGGCGCCGGGTATCGACGGCAAAGGGGTTGGGGCCGCGGGACCCGATCCAGCGATACAAGGCGAGGACGGCGAGGAGGAGGAGGAGAAGGAAGGCGAGCACCGCGTACAGCGCCATGCCGCTGCCGGCAGCTCTGGGCTGCCTCTGCCCGCAGCCCTCCGTTTGGCCCCGCCCTCAGCCCCGCCCCCTCGACAAATCCCAGCCCCCCTCGCTAAGCCCCGCCCCTCTCCGCTAAGCCCTTCCCCCTCCGTGCTCCACACGCGCGGTGCATGCCGGCTGCTGCAGTCCCGCGCGCCCCCCGCCGGCTCCAGGACTACAGCTCCCGGCAGGCAGCGCGGCGGCGCCTGCGCACTGCGGGGCGGCCGGGAGGGTCGCGGCCGGGAGGTCCCGCCGCCGCTTCCGGTGGGCCTGGGGTCAGAGGGCAGAGCTGGGGGCAGCGGCGGGGGTAGAGGGGTGCGGGGCCAGCGGGGGGCCTGGGGTAGCCGTGGCAGGGATCGGGGGCGGGGTTACGGAGTGGAGGCCACCGGGGGTGGGCAGGGCCCCTTTAAGCACCTGGAGACCTCCTGGGCCGCGCTGGGGACTCTCTGGGGACCTTTGAGGCTTCCTGGCCGTGCTGGGGGTGTCTGGGGATCCCGCAGGCCGCATCGAGGACTCTTTGCAACTCCTTGAGGACCTCTTAGGTCGTTTTGGGACCCCTTCGGGTACGTCTCACACAGTCCTGGGGACCCTTGGGTACATTTGGGCTCCCGTAGGCCACCTTGGAAACCACTGGGGCCACCTTTGGGAGCTCTGCGGACCCTTGAGAAACCCAGGGCCTTCCACTGACCGGCACCGCCTTCCCCCCACAGGCCATGAACGCCCAGCCGGCAGACACCACACAGCCCGAGGAGCCCCCGCTGCCCCCTGAGCCCCTTCCCACACATGTCAGGGGTGAGCAGCACTGGGCCTGGGAGCAGCAGGGGACAAGGGCTCTAGGCTGAGATCCCAGCCCTGAGGCCTCCCAGCCTCCTGTAGGCATTGGGGTAGGATTGTTGGGTTTCATTATGGCACGTGGGGCAGGGGATGCCATGAAAGTGTCCTGATAAAGGCTATGGGGGGCACATGACCCCCTCGGGGTCTTTCCCAGCTCTTGCCTCCAGTGTGTGCTTCCCTTGGCAGGGATCAGTGTGGAGCAGCGGAGCGCCCAGGAAGAATGGGAGGCAGTGGAGGATATCCAGTCAGGTACAGGTCCCAGAAGTGCGTGGGATGGGGCCACAGCTCACAGAGGGGCTGGGGAGGGGCTTGGTTGGGGTGGTGGAGGAGAGCTGGGGAAAGGGCAGAAGGGCTGGGAGGAGGAGTTGGCTGCAGGCTCCCTTCATTCCCCACTATCCTAAGCCTTGGTGTTACTGTAGCACCAAGGTGTGTAGAGCAGCTCCCCAGGATGCAGCTGCTGCTCTGGGGTCAGGCACAACAGTTCTGGCACTCATTGCCCTGACGTGGATGCAGGGCTGACGCTGCCCCATGCTGTTCTGCAGTGCTGCTGGGGAGATCAGCTGGTCCTGTGCCCCTCATATCCTTCAATGAAGCACTGCAGTTCTTCCAGACCACAGACCTGTCCGAGTGCAGGGTATGTGCAGGACCAGAGGCTCCAACCTTCACTCCAGAGTTGTTCCCTGGCTCGTGCTCTCTAGTTGGGCAGCTCTGTCTTGTGCTCCTCTTTCCCATTGCTTCTGCCCTCCCTCAGCCGAGCTCTGTGGGACCCTTTTTCCTCCCAGCTCACCTGCTGGCTTTTCTCTCAGGGGATGGATGTGCCCTCATTTCTTTGCCTTCTCTCCGCAGAAGAAGATCCAAGCAACGGTGCACAGGCAGGGCCTGGCTGCTCTGCTTCACTTCCTCTTCGGGCCCCCCCGGCTCCAGCAGCAGCTGCAGGGCGAGCGGGACCTGGCTCTTGCCATTGCTCAGTGTGAGTGCTCCCTCACATCCCCCAAACTGCCACTCCTGTACTGTTGTCCCCAGCAGTGTCACGCTGAGCACTGCTGCTCCTGCATGGGATTCATGTGGAGCAGCTCAGTGGGTCTCGGGCACAGCACAGTCTGTTCTTTACCTGTGGCAGCGTGCTTGTCCCAAAGGACGTGATCCCTGTTTGCTTTACTGACACACTGATGTTTGCTGGTGGAGGAGGACAGATCTCTTGACTCTTCTGCCACAGAAGCTCTTCCATGTGTCTGCTTCCAGCGAGAGAGCTGCATGGTGCCAGGCATGGGCTGCACAGCCCTTCCTTGCTCAGTGACCAAAGCAAACGAGGTGTGAACCCAGAATCGTAGGGTTGGAAGGGACTTCTGGAGATCATCCAGCCCAACCCTGCTGCTAAAGCAGGTTCCTTGGGGTGGCATTCGTTCTGCCACGGCTCCTGTCCTGGCTCTGCATCCAGCACAGCCTTTGGGTCTGGCTGTCCCATGGCAGGTTGCTTGTGCTGAGCACATTTGTGCCAGGAGAATCCTCACCTGTGCCCCTGGTTTGTAGTTTGTCAAGGTTCCCTTGGCAGTGCTGCCTCAGCCAGCAAAATTCCACAGTGTTGGAGTTCCGTAGCACCAGCACTTATAAATGCACTGTATGGTGTTTCTGCGCCTCTCGTGCGTTGTTTTTTCCCTCTGTTCACCTCTAGCAGGATAAACGTGGGGAGGACATCCTCCCTGTTGCCCTAAGCAGCTTTTTGTGGGGTTTTGTTCCCCGCTGCAGCTGGTGGTGGTTGCTGTCCCACCACGTCCCCCTGGAGGCAGCTGAGGGCAGCAGGCTGCTCGGTGTCTTTCCTCCACCAGGTGGCTTGGATGATAAGCAAGCAGTGCACATGAGAATCCTGCAGACCATCTACAAGAAGCTGACCTGCTCCCCGCTGGGATGCCCGCGCTACGGCACGCACTGGGAGGAGCTTGGCTTTCAAGGTACAGCACGGAGGGACCTCAAGAACAAACCTCTGCCCAGAGAGCTCTTGCTGTTCCCATTCCCTCCTCCAGAGGTGGGATCTGGAGCCGCACTCCTTCCCTTTCCCTTCGTGCAGCTGCTGGTCGTGCTGTTGTTTCGGAGCAGGCATGTGGCTGCTGTCACAGGTGGGACGACATCTGGCCTGGTTTGCCCAGTGTCAGCTGCTGCCCCTGGGACAGTTACCTGTATCCAACCAGTGCTACAGAAGTAGCTGCTGTAACTGCTTCTCTGGGGCCGTTAATGTTCTTCATTAGCATGCAATTGCTGTGGCTAATGAGGCGTCTCTGGAAGGCTGGTTTATTAGTGAAGCTCTGGTCAGGGCTCTGGCGCTGGAGTTGTGTCACAGGTTGCTTTCAGCCTCTGCTGGGTAATGAAAACAGTGATTAAAGCTGTCTCTGCCTTGTTGGACGCAGTTTCACCCGAGTTTTCAGCCTGCCTGGCTAGAGTTAATAAGCCAGTTCTTAATGAAGGCTGAAACCCTCAGCAGAAGGTGAACGACTCCCTGTCCTCTATAGCAACAAGTAAACACCTGGTTTTGGGCTTCAGCCTTGGGATGGGCAGAGCTGCTAATTCCTAGAGATGTTATGGAAGCAGGCGTGTGAGTGGGAGCTCAGTGCCTGTTGGTGCCCATGTGAAAGAGGCTGTGGCGCAGTTCAGTGCCTGCATGGTGGATTCCCAAAAGCTTTGCCCCAGGCTGCCACTGCCAAGAATAATAAATGTGGTTCCACCACCTGTGAGATGCCAGGCCTGTGTGTGGGTGGCCCAGGAAGGAGGAGAGGCGTCAGGCTCATCAGAGGCCCTTTTTTCCAGGTGCAGATCCAGGGACCGACCTGCGAGGGACGGGGATGCTGGGCTTGATGCAAATACTGTACTTCGTGATGGACTCTCAAATGCTGCCTCTAGCTCTAGAGATTTTCAGGCTCTCCCAACACGAGACACAGGCACGTCCTTCCTCCTTCTTTGCTCGCCCTCTGCTGTGGTATTTACCTTTTTCTTTCTAAAGCTCAGGGGAAGGTAAGCAATGAAAACCTGCTGCTGTTCAGAGTTAGGGTTTGGCATTTTGCTCTTCGCTTGGTGGCAGTCTGTCAGTGATTTCTCCGTCAGCCTGAGGAACTCGAATGTCGTTGGTCCTCCTCCCACCGGTCAGGTGAGGAAGGGCCCTGAAGTGCTGAGGAGTGCTGATAAGGGCGGAAGCCAAACCATTTGAGTTGGCTTTCTGCTGGGAAAAAGATTTTGATGAACAGAGCTTCCCTGGATCAAAAGTTTTTTTAACTTGAGATGCCGGTCTTAAGCTTGCACCCTAAGTTTGCATGTTAAGCTTACTTCTTGAGCCTGGATGGGAGCTTGGTTGGAGACACAACGTCCATCTGAGCCCATACTCACAGTATCACTGCTCCATCCCTGACTCTGTTGCCTGCATCTGAAGCACGGCTTTAGGGCCATGCGGGTGCAGCGTAACGGGGCCAGGGCGCCTCTGAGTGCTGGAAGAGAGGAGCTCCCTTCCAGCAGAGCTGACGCAAGGCTGGTTCTCCTGCAGAATTTCCCCTTCTGCATCATGTCTGTGAACATCACCCGCCTCGTGCTGCAGGCGCTGAGGGAGGAGTGCCTTTCCAGGTGAGCTGTGAGCCGCCCTGAGCTGGGCGGGAGGAGCAAAGGCCTCCCCTGGGCTGGGGGGGGTGGGCAGCGCTGGCTGAGGCCGCTGCCCCCGGCCAGGGAGTGCAACCGCAGGCAGCAAGTCATCGCCGTGCTGAACGACCTGTACGCGGCGGCATTCCTGCAGCTCTACCGAGTGTGGAAGTCGCAGCACAAGACCGTCGCTGACTCTGGCTTCCTCCTGAAGGGTGCGTTGCGCCGTGCTTTGCCCCATGATCCTGGCTGGGACGGCGGCCCGAGGCTCAGGGAAGGAGCCCGGTGTGTCTGGAGCGTGCTGTGGGGTCCTGTGGAGATGAGGGGCTGCACGCGCAGCCTCACTTCGTCTGCACACAGAGGTTTCGTACGGCTGTGATGCTGACCTCAGTGCTGTGTTGTTTTTTTCCCCCTTCGACATCTCCAATATTAAAACCAGCCCCCTGCACTCAGAGGTGCGTGTTGCCGCCTTTGGGTGCCACGCTGTGCTCTGGTTCTCACAGCTCACTGATGTCTGTGGCACACGGTTGCTTAAGCTCTGTTTGCAGCGCGCTATGTGCGTGGAGCAGTGTGCACTGAACAGCAGGGATGTTTCAGGGCTTCTGCTGCTGAGCTCCGCTGGGGGGTGACAAGCAGCCTTTCGTGCTTTGTGAGCAAATGTAACTGTGAGCTTTGCAGGAGGGGATGCGGTGAGACGCTGGGACTCAAGAAATTAAGCTCATTGATGTTTGGTAGCACCTTATGCAGGAGCGCGTTTCCCCAGCGCCATCCCGGCCCTGCTGTTCTGATGCTTCTCTTTGACCTCTGCAGAGCTGGAGTTCTCCACCAAAAAGAAACCGAAGCAGCTCCTGAAATCCTTGGAGACCTACGTGAGCAGAAGCCCAGTGTCCACAGCAGATGGCGTCCAGCAACCGTCCCCTCTGTCCGTCAGCAGCAGCCGGGCTGGTGAAGAGATAAACTTCACGGGCATCTGTGACCTGCAGGTTGAGCTGGAGGGAGAGGCACGGCTGATCTGAAGTGAGGGGCTCAGTTCTGTGTGGGTTTGCAGCTCAGGGAGGGGAGCTGGGGAGCCGGGCAGTCAGCAGGGCGCTGCAGAGTGAGCATTCGGCAGCAGGGTGGTTGTGTCCATCCCTGCGTGCTGCCTGCAGTTTGTTGGCGTCGCTTGGAGCTGTAGGTGCAAACTGCAGCCTTTGACCCTTTCCAAGTAGAGGTGGTCAGGCTGGTGGTCACACAGTGTTCAAGGCAGGGTTTTCCAGCCTAAATGGGTCTGTGATTTGAAATCTGGCAATGTAGGAGAAAATAAAACAGCTGGGTTTTGTTAGCCACCGGCCTTACGCTGGGCTCCACGCCTGCCTTGCTGGCTCAGATGCGTGGCGTTGCCCATCCTTACCCAACACAGGTGGGAAACTTGAGGTTTCGACCTGCTGCAGGGCTCACTGCACGTGGAGGGGTGCGAAAGCCGGGGCTTTGCGTTGGAGCTCCTGGTTGCCCGTGGTGCTGATGGCACCCGTGGCTGAGGCTGGGGTGGGCAGCAGCTTCTCATTTGGGGAGCCCTCCTCAGCACCTCCAGGGAGTGGCTGTGCATGGATGTACCAAAATAAGCTGTTAAAAGGAAAATAAAACCAAACCAAACCAAACACTCCTTGGCGTTCTGAGGCTTCTTGCTGTGGGCTTGCTGGCGGTTTCCCTGGCTGGGCTGGGAGGGGAAAGTGGGCAGGGAAGGGGGCTCGTTCCCTTCTCCCCTTCTCAGCCCACATTTCAGCCTAGGGCTGTGCTGGAGGCAGCCCCTGCAGCATCCCCGGGGCTGGGATAGAAACGAGTGAGCGCAGGTTTGGGGTCAGCAACCCTAGTGGTGGCTGGGGCCGGGGGGGCTCAGGGCAGTGGGGGATTGTGGCTCGGGTACCGAAAGGGATACGGGAGCCGGGGGGGGGTCAGGGGGACACGCGCTGGCAAAGGGATGGGGCGTCATGGAGGTCCTGGGGTGAGGATGGCAGCCCTGGGGGCGGTGAGAAGGGGACGGGGGGCACCGGGGGGTGACACGCAGCCGGTGCCGAAGTGCCGCCGGGCCGTCCGCAGCTCCCGGTCCCTCCGCGTGTCCCCGGGTCCGCCCCGGAGGCGGGGGCAGCTCAGAGCCCTCCCGTCCCCAATAAAACCCGGGGAGGCGGCGCCGGCAGGAACAGAGCCCGGCGGCACCGGCACCGGTAACGGCAGCGGCGGGCGGGGACGGGGAAACATCCAGAGACTCGCGGGAAGGGTGTGGGGCTGGGGTGCGGGGTTTGGGTTGGGGCGCGGGGTTTGGGTTGCGGTTAGGGTGCAAGGTTAGGGTTAGGGTTTGGGTTCAGGGTTAGGGGTAGGATAGGTTGGGTTAGGGCGCAGGCAGCCCGGCAGCACCATGCCCATCGGGACCGCCGTCCCCCAGCTCTCCTCCGCCCCGTCCTCCCGCCCCGTCCCCTGTCCCTCCGAGGGATGCTGAGTGCCACTAGCCGGTCCCCGCGGCCGGGCCGCCCTCCCTCGCCATGCCGAGCCCCGCGGGCGGTTACTCGGTGCAGGCTGCCGCCGCCATCGCCGCTGCCATCACCTTCCTGGTGCTGTTCACCATCGCCGGCAACACCCTGGTGATCCTGGCCGTGCTGACCAGCCGCTCGCTGCGGGCGCCCCAGAACCTCTTCCTGGTGTCTCTGGCGGCCGCCGACATCCTGGTGGCCGTCCTCATCATCCCCTTCTCGTTGGCCAACGAGCTGCTGGGCTACTGGTACTTCCAGAAGGCGTGGTGCGAGATCTACCTGGCGCTGGACGTGCTCTTCTGCACCTCCTCCATCGTCCACCTCTGCGCCATCAGCCTGGACCGCTACTGGTCCGTCAGCCGTGCCGTGGAGTACAACGCCAAGCGCACACCGCGCCGCGTCAAGTGCGGCATCGGCATCGTCTGGAGCATCGCCGCTGCCATCTCACTGCCGCCGCTGGTCTACAAGGGCGAGAAGAAGGCGGCTCCGGGCGGCCGGCCGCAGTGCAAGCTGAACGAGGAGGCCTGGTACATCCTCTCCTCCAGCGTCGGCTCCTTCTTCGCGCCGTGCCTCATCATGATCCTCGTCTACCTGCGCATCTACCTGATCGCCCGGCGCCGGCACCGCCGCCAGCCCCACGCCTGCCCCGGCCCCCCCAGAACTGCCCCCGCCGCCCATGGGGACGCCTCGGGCCCCCGGCCCCTGCCTGCAGACAGGACCTCGCTGCTGGGCTCCGGCGAGCCAGCGGCGGCACCTGGAGGCTCCCCGCAGCCATCGGGGCGGCCCAGGGACACCGTGGCCACTGGGACGGGGCGCGTGGTGCTGGCGCCGGCGCTGAGCCCGGCTCCGTGGCGGAGGAAGGCGCAGGCGAACCGGGAGAAGCGCTTCACCTTCGTGTTGGCCGTGGTCATCGGTGTCTTCGTGCTCTGCTGGTTCCCCTTCTTCTTCCTCTACAGCCTGGGCGCCGTCTGCCCACAGCGCTGCAAAGTGCCTGACGGCGTCTTCCAGTTCTTCTTCTGGATCGGCTACTGCAACAGCTCCCTCAACCCCGTCATCTACACCGCCTTCAACCGCGACTTCCGCAGGGCCTTCCGCCGCATCCTCTGCCGCCGCAGCGCCCGCACGGCGTGGTGAGGGGCTCAGCCCCTCGCTGGCACTCAGCCCCTCCCGCTGCCCGCTGCTCCTTTTCCCCTTTTCCTCCCCTTTCTCCCTTTCCCCCCCCTATTTATCCTCCCCTTTCCCACCGCCCTGCAGGTTTGGGGCACACGCAGCCCCACGTGTTCCCATCCCAACAGCGATGCACGGGGGCTGCATTTGGGGGGCGGCGTTTCTCCCCACCTCACACGCTGTGCCCCCCATGAAATCAGGGGTGATTTCCCCCTTCTCCCCATCTGCCCCACATCCCGGCGGCTGCCGCCTTTTAACAATAAAAAGTATTTTGTATTCAGAGGAACCATCTCACTGTCTTCTCCCCGCTGCAGGGGATCTGTGGGGACAGGGGCAGCCGTGGGGCTGAGCCATTTCTGCAGCCGTGGGTCACAGGCAGCAAACGGAGGAATGCATGCGGCGTGAGTGGGAACAGAATGTTTGCACAGGGTCGGGTATTTATGGCAGGAAAATGATTAGAAAAACATCATCCCCCCCCGCAGCCCCCCCGGAGAATAACTCCCTCCCCTGGGGCATGGCCCCGAGGTCACCAAACCGTGATGGGGACAAAGCCCTGCTGGGCATACTGATAGGGAAGGGATTCTTGGGTGTCTGATACAGGCTTGTGCCACCCGGCCCTGGTCAGGGGGTGTTTGTGAGCTGTGCCAGTGGGGTGCCGGGTTCTGTTGGTGTGATGTGACCCACACCCGGCTGTTGTGGCTCAGGATGGTGTATGACACCCCATAGCATGCTGTGACCCATTGTCTGGCAGCGCACCACTACCCGTACTGATGGATCGTGGTTGACTTATGGTGGTGCGTGATGAATGGTGGCAGCGTGTGGAGACTTGTGGTGGTGTGTGGTGACCCACAGCAGCGTGTGATGAACAGCCGTGGTGCAACATGACACACAGTGGGGCACTGCGGCCCCACGTCACAGCCTGCGCTGATGCACTGGGACTCACGATGGCACACTGTGCCCCACATCAGTGGGTTCCCAAACCCCCAGGGCTCTGTGGGCCTGAGGAGGGGAAGGAGCCCACATGGGGTGGGATGTCCCCACGTCCCTATGGGCTCTGTGGGCCCTATGTGGGTCCTATGTTCCCCACATCACCCCTGGTCTATGGGGCCCCTCATGATGCTGCACAGTACCCCTGACCCATGTGTTCCAGGGAACCAAGCCCAGTCCCCCCACACAGAGACAGGGACAAGCAGAGGACGTGGGGCTGTGTACACTGAGCTCAGCCCCCTGGGACAGAGCTGGGGACATCTTGCTCCTGCAGTGGCAGAGCAGCGCTGGCCCTCCGCCGCCTCCCTGTCCCACCAGGGACGTGGCCTCTGGCCGCCCCAAAGCCAGGCTGAGCTCTTTGGGAAGGCTTTTCCCAGCTTGGACACTTCCCTCCCCATCCCGATTCGGCCCTCAGTCCAACCCAGCGTGCTGGGGTGGTGGCTGCATGGGAGAGGGCGTGCGACCGTGGCCGCTGCACGCTGAGATGCTGGGCCCCTTCCAGCAGTCCCCACAGCCCCTCCCCTTGCCTCCCCACATCCCGTATCAGTGGGGGGCTGTGGGGCTGGGCACAGCCCTGTGGAGTGGGAAAGATCCTATAGGGTTGGGAGCAGTTCTATAGGGCTGAGAGTGGTACTATGGGATCAGGCATAGTCTTGTGGGGTTGGAAACATCCTGTGGGGATGGGCATTGTCCTACGGGTTTGGGGATGGGAATGGTCCTATGGCGCTGGCCACATACAATGGGGATGGGCATGGTCCTGTGGGGTTAGGAATGGTCCTGTGAGGAGGGCAACAATCCAGTTGTGTTGGCAAACTCTTTTGGGGATGGCCATGGTCCTTTTGGGCTGGGCATGGTCCTATGGGGTTGAGCACGGTCCCATGGGAATGGGAATGGCCCTGTAGGGCTGGGCATTGTTCAGTGGGATTGGACATGGTTCTATGGGGTTGGGCATTATCCTGAGGGCTTGGGTATGGTCCTATGGGGCTGGGCATTGTCCTGTGACCTGCACACAGAGCCAGTGCCCACTCTGCCCCATCACTGCCCCTTTACTTTGTCCCCTCCCCACTCCCCGGTGCTCGCAGCCCTCCTCTCCCCAGTAATTTCCCCAGAACAGCACCGGGTTGTCATGGTGACTAACTGAAATCCCCCTAAGCTGGGTTTGCTGCAAAGAGAGACCATGTAAAATTCATTTCAACAAATCCCATTTATGTTTTTTTAACAATTTTTGTAACAAATCCCAAAGATGTAAGATCATAAAAAAGACCTGGGGGGATGTGGGGTGCGATGAGCTGCAGCCGGGGCTCAGCCTGCGGCTGTGGGGCTCCAGGGGATGAAGCTGTGTTTGCCCACAGCTGACATGGGATGCGAATGGTCCTATGGGGTTGGCAGCATCCTATAGGGCATGGGAATGGGCCTATAGAGCTGGGCATGATCTTATGGGGCTGGGCATCATCCTACGGGGATGGGAAATAGTTCTATGGGGATGGGCATGACCCTGTGGGATTGGACATGGTCTCGTGGGGTTGGCAGCATCCTATGGGGATGGGAACGGTCCCATGGGGTTGGGCTTCATCCTATTGCGGTGGGCACGATCCTATGGGGTAGGACACAGTCCTATGGAGATGGGCACGGGGGAAAAGGGGTAAAAAGGGGGGAAAGGCACAAAATAAGAGAGGGAGAGCCTAAAAAAGAGGGAGAATAGAGAGGAAGAGGGGGGCAGCGCAGAGCCCGGCCCGGCCGACAGAGCGCCATTCTCTGCCCCTTCACTTTTTTTTCCTGCCTTTTTTCCCTCCTCATCCTCCACCTCCCCCCCCCCGCCCCAGCGCCGCCTCCCGCACCGCCCCGGGGGTCCGCATGGCCGGGGGCCGGAGCGGGGCGGCAGCGCCGGGCTGTGCTGAGGTGGGCCGGGGGCCGGGGTGGGGCTCAGTGGGCTCCGTATGGGGGCTGTGTGATTGATTGGGGCCTGTGTGATTGGGGCCCGCGTGGTGCGGCCCCTGCCCAGGCCCTGCGGACCCTCGGGCTCCGTTGGGGCCGCTTCCTCCCACGTGGCCTTGCGGGATCCGTGAGGCGTGGAAGGGATCCGTGCGGGGTGGGACCCGAACCAGAGCCCTTTGGGTGGGCTTCCAAACCCGCGGGATCCCCGTGGAGGGGAAGGAGCCCGGGGCGCTGGGGAAACCCCCGAGGCCCCGCGGGGCGCCCCGAGCCAGCAGCCCCTCCTCAGGCCCGACCCCATCCGCCTGCTTCCTTCCCCCCTCCCCCAGCTGCACGGCACGGGGCCCCTCCGGCACGGCGCGGCTGCAGGCGAGGCCCCACGGCTCAAGGCCGGGCCGGCCGGTTCCCTGCGCCCCCGTGCACCCTGTCCGAACCCGGGCAGGTTCCCCTGCGGGACCCCCGGTGCCCCAGCGCACGCTGACGTCGGCCCCGCTCCTCCTTTTCTCCCCCGTTTCTCCCGTTTTCCCCGTGCTGCAGTTGACAAACAGGTTGTTTTTCTACAAGCGAGCTGCCAGGAGTCTCACTGAGTGCTGATTCCTGGAATGAAATGACTTTAAAATCTCTGCTCTGAAGCGGGGGAAGAAGTGTTTGCAGCCCCGCTGGCTGCGCCGGCTCTGCCAGAGGGGTTTGTGTGGGGCATTGAGCAGCCCAGGCCGTCGCCCTGCTCTTCCTGGCACCTTGCACCTCATTGGCAGCAAGCAGCTGCTGTGGTTTATTTTCCTGCCGTGTTTTTTGGGGGTCTCTCTGTGTTTGGAGATTTCCAGCAGTGGGATGCTGGGCGGTTGTTGCTGCCTGACCCTTCCCTTGGGGCTGCTGTTGTGGGGCTGGGTTTGGGCACGGAGGAAAGCAGTGCCGCTCCAGGTGCCCCCAACCCTCCCAGGGATGGAGGGGATCTCTGCGTCTCGGGGAGACCGTGGGGGTTTTGGGTGCAGATTGGCATCGACTTGCCTGGGGGAAGAGAGTGTGGGAGGGAAAAGTCAATTGCAGCTGTGCCGGAGCTGTCTTACAAAGAAATTCTTTTCCCGAGGGCTTTTGGTGCATTGGCTGCTGTTTCTCCCCCCCTCCTCTCCTTCTGCAGGAGAACAACTCATCTCCCCACCGAGGAGCAGCTCCCTTCCCTTCAGTTGCCTGCAGTGGAGAGGGGCTCGACTACCTCCTTCCTATGCCCTGTGGGTCCCACCCTGATGCCCTCCCATCCCAGATTTGGGGGAGAGGCCTCCTGGCTGCTCTTGTGCTCTCTGTGCTGTGAGACGGGGACGAGGCGCACATCCCCGTGTTCCCAGCTCTCGCTGTTCCTGTCTCCTCAGCTGAGCTCTGCGGGCCGTGCCAGACTCATCTGTGAGGGCCAGCTGCTACCAGCGCACGGTGAGCACCCCGGGGTGCTGGTCCTGCCCCGTCTGGGTCCCCACACTCCTGCAGTGATGGTGGCACAAACACGTTGGTAGTGAGCCCGGGGGGATGGCACCAGCAAACAGCACCTTTGTTTCTCCCCAGTGAGCCCAGCGGCGGGGCTTCCCTTCTCCCCGGTGGGAATGCATTTTGGACACCATTCACCCTCACGTCATTATTTCCAGGTGAAGGATGTCTCGTGCCGTCCCTCCCCTTACATTTCTGCCTTGTTTCAGATGAAGGCCTGGTTCTCTGAGTCGGGGCAAAGAGTGGAAGTTTTCATCCCCTCTCGGCGCTGGTTCCGGCCGCTCCTGAGGCGTTGCTGCCAGGCCTGCACTCCGAGGAGCTGGGTGAGCCCAGGTTCAGCCAAGGGCTGCTGTCTCCCGCAGCCAAAGCCAAGTCTGACGCCTTGCTCTGCTCCCAGGATGGCTTCTACCATGCTCGTCTCTCCTCCCTCGGCTTCCGCAGTGCCACCTGGGTGACGGAGGAGGACACCAGGTGAGGTCAGAGCCCTGTGCTGGGAGTGCTGGGCAGAGCAGTCGTTACAAATTTTGTTCTTTCTTTGTCCGAATTAAGTTACCCTGTGGCACTGGAGCGTGGGGATGCCTCTCTGTCACACTTGCTTGCTAATTAGTCCAGAAAGCAGTCATGCTAATTATTTTCTGAACTGTAGGCACATCTCCAAGTGCAGAGCGCTAATAACAGCAGAGAGGAAAGGGCTTGGTCTGTTCCTCTGCTGTCACCTTTATGGCCTCAAAGGGCAGCCAGCCGCAGTGTCGAGGGTTTGTGAGTTCTGAAATCAACACTTGGACTCTTGAAGCTCTTGGGAAGAGCCTGAGAAGGAGCAGGGGGGGGTTTGTTCTCCCTTTGGGCTCCAGCGCGAGGAAGATTTCATGCATGCTGGGCCAGCTTGCTCCCAGCCCCCATGTATGTCCTCCTCCCCACAGCCCAGTGCTGGAGCTCAGCTGCTGTGATGCTGAGGAGCTGATGTGGCTGCTCTCCTGCAGTTATCTGGTTTTGGAGGTGCTGGACTCCCGTGGTTCCTCTCCTTTTTGGAGCAGTCCCTAGTGGTTTGGCAGTTTTGCGCTGTGTTTTTTTCCAAATCGGGTCACGACGCTCCCTTCTGCTTGAAATATCCCAGCTCCCAGCTTTCAAACTCTCTGAATAATTCATGTCCGCTCAGTGTGCCTCAGGAGCTGTGGGATGCTGAAGAGAGGCTGGAGATGGGAGGCTGAGAGCGAGAGCAGACCCAGGTATCAGTCCCTGCTTCGCTGCCCGAGCGCCTTGCGCCAGCTTCCTGTGCACTGCAAAGCTCAAAGCCTCAGTTTCAGCCCTCTCTGACCTGGTGGTGTTTGTCTAGCTTGGATGTGGGGCACATTTGGGGAAGTCCCAGCTTGGGATGGAGCATTGCTGCTGCTGGCAGGGGCTGTGTGCTGAGCGGGCTGTCACTGGCAGCAGCAGCTTTGGGGAGGCTGCCTGGTGCCTTGGAGAGCTTCCCTTGCACCCCAAAGCTGCCAGCATGTTCCCAGCATGTTTCCCCAGCTGTAAGATGGGAACCAGAGCCTCAAACGCTTGCCAGGAGCCTGTGTGGGAGGTGAGGCAGTGCCGGCGCCCTGTGGCGCTCACGGTGCTCACCGCTTGTCTCACCCAGGTTCAGGGGCTGGCTGGTGCGACGGATCTGCTGCATCCTGGCTGTGGGCAGCTGGAAAGTGCTCACCGACACCCCCAGGGACCTCCTGGAGAGAGTCTGCAGCAATAAGAGGTGCGTGGCGTCGGCTCTCTGCTCCCCTTCGCTGCCACCCCCAGGGGTCCTCGCACGGGGGCTGCTCCGTGCCGCACGGCGCTGGGTGACGCGGCCTCGTCAGGCACCTGTCACCTCCACCCTTGTCACTGCTAATTGTACAGCCCAGGCTTGGCAGCCGGTACATTGTAATTACTGTAATCCATAACTGGCTTTTTGTCTTTTGCTGAAAAACGCGTTAACCCCTTGCTCCCACCTCATCCCCATGCAGGGTGCGGGATGTCGCTGCCAGCCAGGCACGCAGCTGCAGAAGGGGCAGCGAGTTCCAGCAGCAGTGCAAGGAGAAAGTCCTGGGGATCCTGGCTAGGATCCAGGCCCCGCTCTGCCTCCCCGTGCTCAGGTGGGTGCCGGCCCCGGGTTGGGGGTCCCAGCTCCATGGTGGGTCATTCCCAGCCCCGCTCTCCTCCTTCAGTTTGTGCAGAGCCCCACGCGTGGCAGTTTGCGACTCACAGCTCCGTGGGGATATTGTCCCCTCTGCAGAGCGGAGTGCAACACCAGAGTGGCAAAGAGGGGGAAAATGGCCACGCTGGGGGGGATGAAAAGCAAAGCAAAGCAAAAGGAAATTTTTCTTTCTAAGCTCTTTTTTTTTTTTTCTCTTTTTTTCCTTTTTACCTCCTGTCATTGAGAAATTGGCAATTAAAGGTTGCATTGTAGCCTAATTGCTTGTCTGATTGAGCTGTAATAAAAGAACCCTCTGAGCAGTCTGAAGTATTTAAAGGGAAGAAATTACCCTGGGGATAAAAGCATTCGGATCCTTCCCGTAAGCAGCGTGCGGGAGGACGGGGAGATGGAGGGGTAATTGACTTCAGCTTTTGTTGCCGGGGCAGAGGAGGTGGTCTTGTCACATCCAGCCTTTAATGTTTTAACTTAATTTGTAGTAAAGCTGTTTATTTGCTTCGTGGGAGCTGAGCAGTGAGACGAGGAGTCGATGCTGTGCAGTCAGCCATCTTGCACAGCCCTGTTTGGTGCTCAGATGGGGGGAACTGAGGCAGGCGATGGTGCAGTGATGGGGAAAGGATGTGCTCACAGCCCTGGCTGTGCTGTCCTGTTGCCTGGCTGAGGTTTTGGAGGGCTTTGGGTGCAGCCCGTGGCCCCGTACGGCTTTTCACCCCTGTGCTGTGCCTCTCCTCCCCGCAGGCTGTGCTGCTGGGCGCTGCTTCGCTTTCTGAGCCGCCTCTTCCTCAGCGTGCAGCTGCACCGGGGGCAGCTGGAGATGGTGCTGAGGGCTGCCAGGACGGTGAGGAACCTGCCTGCCTGCTCCAGGCACACCGCAGTGCCGAGCTCTCACTGCATCCTCCATCCCCACAGCCCGGCGTGCCGCTGGTTTTCCTCTCCACCCACAAGTCCCAGGTGGACGGGCTGCTCCTGTCCTTCCTCCTCTTCTCCCAGGGCCTGGGGGTGCCCAGGGTGACGGTGGGCAACTTGACCTGCAGCCCTCGCCTGCGGTAAGGCACGGGGAATCCTCATCCGGCTGCATGCGGCCGTTTCCCCACATGGGGTGGATGCAGCTGCGCACACCAAGCTGGGCTAGGGAGCGGGAAGGGCGCAGGGTTGGTAATGGGGACACGACCTTGTGCGGGGTGGGCGCTCATGGTGCTTTCTTCCCTTGCAGGGCCTTGCTTGGCTGTCTGGGAGCAGTTTTCCTGCCCACGAGGGTGGAGCAGGCTTTGAGTGGCCAGGATGGAGAGCTCCCAGCAGCTGTGCTGACCTCGGTATGTCTCACCCTGGCATTCCCCCAGTGCTGGGATGGGAATCAGAGAACGGTTGGGTTGGGTTTAAGGTGATCAAGTTCCAACCCCTGCAGTGGAGGAAGAACCTCCCTCCTGCCTCCCCAAGCTCTCAATGCACTCAGTGGGGGCATCTCGGGCTCACAGACAGAAGGGCAAAGCTGCCAGGCCACGCTAAACCCCCATCAATGGGCGGTGGCAGCTCCCACAGGCCCCTATGGTGCCATCGTCAGCCCCAGTTTTCCCCCTCTGCTCCAGTACGTCGAGGAGGTGCTGAGGAGCCAGCAGCCTCTGGTGATCTTCCTGGAGGAGCCCTGTGCCCTGTGGCACCTCTCCAGCCCAGCCCGTGCCTGGCTGGCCCCGCTGTGCCGCGCTGTGCAGGATGGTGCTGTGCCTGACATCCTCCTGGTCCCTGTGGGCATCGCCTACGACCAGACTCCCGACAGATTCTGCACGAATGGAGCGGTGAGGCTGCACACGGCGCCGCAGCTGGGAATAGGGGCATCCCTCCTGTCACCCCCCAGTAATGCTGCCTTCCCTCTCCCCCCAGCACAGCGCTCAGCCCCTCGGCCTCGGGGCCTGCCTCTGGGCTGCGTGCCGAGCCCTGTGCCGATGCTTTGGCTGCGCTCGTGTGGACTTGGCCCAGCCCTTTTCCTTGCAGGTACAGTGGTGGGGTCCAGTTGGGGCTCTTGTGGTACAGCTGGCTCCCAGAGCCCAGCCCGGTCCCCGGGGGACATGATGCAGCAAGGCTTGGGGCTGTGTGAGCCTTGTGGAGTTGCACAGAGGGGCTTGGGGGGATCTGCAGAGATTCCATGAGCCCGTGGGGCAGCTCTTGGAGGGACTGAAAGCATGAGTCAGCTGTGGGCTGCAGGCATTCATGGGCTGTGTGCTCCTCTCCAGGAGTTTGTGGCACAAAGCCTCATCTGTCGGAGCACCATGGGGAAGCCACTGGAGGAGCTGCTGCCCACCATCCTCGGCGTGCTGTAAGCCAGGGGGAGCAGTGCCTTGCCCTCACTGCCTGTTTCCAGCCCCGGTTTCCCACCTCTCTATTTCCTATGGCTCCAGACAGCCGGATTACAGCAGGGCGGATGGTCCAGAGCACGGAATGACCACCAGCTCAGAGGCAGAAGAGGAAATGATGGTGACAAAGCTGGGCCTGCACGCCCTGAGCGGTACGCAGCTCTGGGGAGGGCATGGGAATACAAAGGACTGCGTGTCCCCACTTCCTCTCTGACTGACAGCAGCCGTGCTGCAATTACTGCTCATTTCCATGTGTGGCTGCTGCACGGCAGCACCTGCGCTGGAAACAGGGTGCAAACAGCAGTGCTTCTTGCTCCTCGCAGATGCCATTGCGTGCTCTGCCATCACAGCTGTGGGGATCACAGCGGCACTGCTGCTGCACAAGTACCACAAGGTGAGGCCAGAGCCCTTTGGGGTTCCAGCTTCATCTGCTGCTGGAGCAAGCTTCCCGGCCTGCCCCTTATAGCTCCTGGCCAGCTGAGCCCCCTCTTCCTGCAGTGTGTGCGGCTCTCACAGCTCATGGCAGACTTTGCGTGGCTGCTGGAGGAGACGTTGCTACGGCAGCATGATGTGAGCTTCTCGGGGCAGCTCCGTGCCCTGGTGCTGCACAGCTTGGCCCTGCTCAGAGCCCACCTCACCCTCTACCATCTTGCACCCCTGGGTGATGTCATGGTGGTCGTCAAGGACTCAGCAGAGACGCAGTGGGAGCTGAGCCGCCACAGTGCTCAACTTGTGCCCGTCTTTGCCAGTGAGGCGGTGGGAGGTGAGCAGTAGGGTGCTGGGGGTCCCTGCTTTGGGCAGCAGTGACGCTGCTCACCGTGCTGTGCCCACAGCCTGTGCCATCCGTGCCCTGCTGCTGGAGCTGCTGCCCTTTGTGGGGGAGGCCCCCTGCCCCTCCAGCATCATCTTCAGTGAGGACGAGCTGCACTGCAAGATCCTGGCGCTGCTGCAGCTGCTGCCCCCCAACCTGCTGGGGCTGAAGGTAGATGCAGGTGGCACTAAGGCTGCCCATGGCACATGGAGGTGGCTGTGCGGCTCCTTGCCCACCCCCTTCTCCCTGCAGCCCTGCCAGCCCCTTGACTGCCAGAGCCAGGATGTCTTGGACAAGCTCACACTGTGCGGGCTGCTGGAGGCTGAAGAGGTGGGTGCCCTCCAGTCCTGGTTGGGAAGGGAACAAGGGACTGCGGCACGAATCCACTGCTCCCTGGATCAGGAGGTTTCCCTGGGTAGAGGTGAGGGGATGAGGACATGCAGTGCCAGCGCAAAGCTTTGCTCTGCAGGAGGGTGAGCGCTATCTCTGCGATGTGTCCTCGTGGCGATGCGGCAGGACTCTGCATTGGACCGACCTGGACTTCAGTGACAGTGACAGCGATGACAGCCACCGCAAACGCTGCTTCAGAGTATGCAGGGGCTCCCTGCTCCGTGGCCCTAGGATGCCTTGGCGCACTGAGGCTTAACAAACTCACTGAAAATCTGGCTCTTTCCTTTGCAGATCAGCGAGCCCAAAGACTCACCTGGCTTCCTCCTCTTCTTCTGTCACCTCCTCAGCCCTGTGCTGGCGACCTATGTGCGAACAGTGGCTTTCCTGGAACAACACAGCTGGCCCCAGCCAGGTAGGACTCCCCCTGAACCTCCCATATGACCCTGGGCCACCCATTCTGCCCCCACACCAGCCCCACTCAGCTCTGGGGGAGACTGAGGCACACTTGCACTCGTAACTCAGCTTCTCGCTGAGTTAAGCTGGAGGGGGCTGCGGTGCCGTGGGGTGGGGTGGAGGGGGCACTGAGGTTTTCTCCCCACCCCAATGCTGATCCTGCTCTCCCTTCAGAAGCAATGTGTGCATGTGCACTGCAGCAGTTCCTGGCAGAGGAGGACGGTTTGGGTGAGCGGGGGCATGATGTTGGGGGTCCACCCAACCCAGCAGGGCTGTGGGTGGAACAGGGGTGGGGGGCACCTTTGAGGATGTCTGTTTTTCCAGAGTGCCCCATGCGCACCCCCAGGAGCCTGGCGCTGAGCACACTGCAGAGCTTCAAGAACATAGGGGTGAGTGTAGGTGGGGGGGCTCTGCCCCCATCCCCATCAGCAGTCTTGCCGGTGACACCCCCAACCCCCCAGGTGTTGAAGGAGACGCAGAGCCCTTTGGGGCCCCTTCTGCACCTCGTGCAGCCATTCAGCTCCAGCGAGGGCCAGGGGAAGCTGCGAGCCTTCCTTCAGCAGTTCATGCAGCTGTAGCCACCAACCCTGTAGAGCAATAAAGCCGGGAGCAGCAGCTGTCTCCTGGTGCGGATTTATTGAGAGCCATCGTGGCAAGGCACGGCAGGTCTGAGGTGGAGGTCGGTCCTCACACCACCTTGTTGCAAATGGTGCCCAGTTCCTCAATCTCGCACTGCACCTCGTCACCTTGCTGCAAAGGCAGGAGATGCTGCAGCCCCGTGCATCTGGCAGCTCCTTCATCCCCACAGAGAGGATGGAGGGGGAGGGGGCTGCAGGGGGAGAGCAGTGGCAGGGTTTTCTACTTCCAGCAGGAGCCGGGAACCCAGAAAGGGGAAATCTGGGTTGCTGAGGAGGTTGGTGACAAGGGACAGGGAGGGGAACACATGAAGCTGAAGTGCTAACCTCAGAGGGAACTGTTCTTCTTCTGCCACACTGACCCACCCGGCCCTATGTAGTGACCCTACCCGATGCTCACCTTGAGAAACACAGGGGGCTTCCTGAAAACCCCCACGCCAGGAGGGGTTCCTGTCAGCAGGACATCCCCAGGGCGCAGCGTGACAAACCTGGGGGGCACAGGAGGTGTCAGCTGGTTGTCTCCCAAGCACCTGGAGAACCAGGATGCTGCCCCCCCCCCAATGCTACATACTGGGACACCCAGGCGACGAGCTGGGGCAACCTGAAGACAAGCTGGCTGGTGCTGCTGTTCTGCATCAGCTGCCCGTTGACGCTGCAGCGGATACGCAGGTTGTGGACGTCTGCAGAGGAGATGTGTCATCCTAAGGAGCTGGAAAAAAAGACCCCCCCTCTGCCCAGTCCCCACCTGTCACTGAGTCCTTGGTGACAATAGCCGGCCCTATGGGACAGAAGGTGTCAAAAGTCTTCCCCAGCAGCCACTGCCTCCCATTCCTTCGCATCTGCCAGTCCCGGGCACTGACATCGTTGGCCACAGTGAAGCCTACAATGTGCTCCATAGCCTCTGATTCCTGTGGGCGGGGGGAAGGCACAGGGACCTACTCAGCCAACAGAATGGGGGCACACAGCAGGGCTGGATCCCAGCACACCCTGAGAAAGCGTTACCTGGATGTGCCGCCCCGTCTTCCCGATGATGGCAGCCAACTCCACCTCCCAGTCCACCTCCTGGGGGAGAAGATGGCGTGCAGGGGGGCTGGGCCAGGCCGTACCCTGCAGGGGGAGAGGGCCCGCGGGCACTCACGCTGCTCTCGGCTGGGTGCACGATGTCATCGAATGGCCCGGCGATGGCGCTGGGGAACTTGCTGAAGATGAGCGGCTCCTTGGGCACCTTGACGTCCTGCTCCAGGCAGTGGTCGCGGTAGTTCAGCCCCACGCAGATCACCTTCTCGGGGTCGTCGATGGGCGCCAACAGCCGCAATCCCGCCCGGGGCAAACGGTGCTGGCCCGAGGCCAGCGCTCTGCGGGGTGGGACTGAGCGCGGGGGGCACCGGGCTTCCACCTGCGGGCCTCAGCGCCCGGCTCGGGGCACCGGAACACCGCAGCGCGGTGCCCGGCACCCGCCAGGGGACCCCAGCACACAGCGCGACACTTCGATACCCGCTCTGCCGCCCTGGAGGCACCTCGGGGATCCGCGAGTCCGCCTCGCGACCCCCACACCGACCTCCGGAGCGCCTCTCCATCTCCGGACCCGTTTACCACCCCCGGCCCCCCACCTGCGGGCAGCCGCCAGCCCGTGCTCGCCGCTCTCCAGGAAGGCCCGCATGGAGCGGGGCAGCGTAGGCTCGGCCTCGTTGAGATCCACCACGTCCCCACCCTCGTTCTCCTGCAGCCCCAGCCGGGGCCCGGCCGCCCCGGGACGCTGGAAGCGGAGCAGGCGCATGACGCGGGGCAGCGCCGCGGGCAGCCGGGCCGGGGCCATGCGGGACGCGCGCTGATGACGCAATGACGGCGCGACCGCGCACGGAAAGGACCCCGCGCGGAGCGCCCGCCCCGTTCGGCGGACCGACCAATGGGAGAACGGGGGAGGCGGGGCCGAGCGCGGGCTCTCCGTCAATGGCGGCCGCGGCCGAGGGGCTCCGTGCGGGGAGAGCGGCGCTGCGCTGCTCCGAGTCCTCGCCGCCGCCCGCTCCGCGCCTCGGGGCCGCCGGGCGCTGTTTGTCGCTCTGTGTGTTAAACGATTAAACGTTGAGCGTTCGTTGCTCACCGCTTCTGCCTGCCGTCCGTTCTGCAGCTCCGATTTCCCAACCCGTCTCCGTGCCCGCCTCTGGGTGAGGACGGGGCGGCGCAAACGGCCGTGTCGTAGGACTGCAGCCGCCGGCCCCGTTCGTCCCCCCGAATCCCCTCCCCTCCTCAGCGCCGCGTGGGAAATGCTCGGCGTGGGATTCCGGGGGAGCTGGGGCGGCTCAGCCTGCAGGAGAGGAGGCTCGGGGGGATCCCGGGCGCGGCCCCCCGTCGCCTCGTTCTGTGCCTGGGGAAGGAGATGGTCACGTACTGAGCATCGGGTGTGTTGGTGGGGGGGCCCAGGGCAGGACTGGTGGCCCTGGGAAGCTGTTGAGGGCCGCAGAAAGCACTGGGCAAGTGTGGAGCACTGGGTGAGTGCTGGGCTCCCAGCTCAAGGCAGACTCTCCTGTGCCAGCGCTGCAGGGAAGCTGCTCTGGGGGCAGGTTGTACTGCGGGCATCTCCAGAGCTCCCTTCCAGCCCCTGTGCTTTGTGACAGGCGGATGTGTGAAGGGAGGCAGCCAGCAGTGCGAGTTTGGTGGCTTTCAGAGTCCAAGCACCGCAGCCCTGCGATGCCACCGGGAGTCAGAGTGCCATCAGCCACGTCCCTGCCTTCGTCTCCATTCCCTGCAATGGAGCTGAGTCGGGTGCACCCGCAGGGATGGGGCGCCCACGGCCGCTGTGGGCAGCAGTGCCAGGGCCTCAGCTCCCTCTGGGATGAACTTCCCTGACCTCGAATCCCAATCCCCCCCTTCACGTTAAAACCATTCCCTTGGTCCCATCGCCACCCGGACACAAAAAAAGTTCATTTCCATCATGTTTATCATCTCCACTGAGACAACGGAAGGCCACAGCGAGCAGCCACAGCAAGTGCTGGGGACGGGGCAGGCGCAGAGCCGTGCTGTGACAGTGTCACAGAGAGTTCTTGTGAGCTCAGGGAGAGGGGCTGAGCTCAGCGGTCACGGAACCCCCCGCCGCCACTCTCGAGCTCCCTTGGCAGGTAAGGCAGCAGGCTGCTCTGCTCCCGGCACTGCGGCCCTCCGGCTGCTCCCAGTGCCCCACATCTCACCCAGCGCCCATTTGGGCATTTCCCCACAGAGAGAATCCCTTCACGGACGCTGACGGTGCTTCCGACACCCGACGCCGCTTTCTTTGGATTGTTTGTGCCACCACCGGCCTGCTGCAATGCAGTCCACCTTTGGCAACGCAGCAGTGCTGGTGGCACTGCAACCCCTCTACGTCCCCGTTGTCACCTACGTGGTGCCTCAGGTCTGGCCTGGGGTGCCCCGTGTCTGGGGACAGGGAGCGCAGCTCCCACCCGGGGGGCCGCCTCCATCTGTGTGTCAGCTCCCACCTTGGGGGCTGCACCCAGGGACGGCTCCCCCCGCGGCCCCTGCCCACCGCTGGGGACATCCCCTGCAGGCAGGGACACCGCAGCCCCCGCAGCCGATGGGGCTGTGGCCTGGGGCCGTGTTCCACGCGCAGCCCCCGCAGCCCGCAGGCGGCTGCCCGCTGCAGGACCCCCATCGCCGCGTCCTTCCGCCAGCACCTCCAGCACAGCAGCAGGGGCTCCCCGCGCCCTGCACCCTGCCCGCCAGCTGGCAGCAGGCGGCGGGGCCCTTTGCAGATGCCGTGGTGCTCACGGAGGGCCAGGGGCACCCAGCGCCCACCGACGCGTGCCCCCAACCCACCGCGGCTCCGCTCGGCCGCAGCAGCGCGGCGCTGGACTCAGGTGGTGAGTTTGGGGGCTGCAGGGCGGGCGGCAGGCTGTCCGCACTGGGCGGCTGTGGGAAGGCTGGCGTTGCCTCACTGGGGACGTTCTTGCTTTTCCAGCGGCGACAGCGAGCGCAGACGTGGCGGAGGACGTTGCTGATCTGCTCCCGTGGATCAGCGGTGAGTCTGTGGTCTGCAGAGGGGGCGGGTGGGCGTCCGCGCCGAGGGGGGGTGGGAAAGCTGGCATCGCCCCTGTGGGGATCTTCTTGCTCTTTCCAGAACTGACATCCAACGCAGGCATCCCGGTCGACACCTCGGAGATCGATGATGTGCTGGCGTGGCTCAGCAACGGTGAGTTGAGGGGCTGCAGAGCAGGCGGGGATGTCTGCACCGAGGGGCTGTGGGAAAGCTGGCCCTGACCCTTGGGGATTTCCTTCCTTCTCCAGAAGGGACCCCCAGCTCAGCTGTTCCAGGGGACGAGAAGGACATCGACAGTCTGCTCACCTGGATGGCTGGTGAGTGCAGGGGCCGCAGCGGCGGCGGGCGGATGTCCGCCCCGAGTGGCTGTGGGAAGGCTGCCGTCATCGTTCTGGGGGGGTTTTGCTTTTCCAGAAGCGTCGAGTTGCCCGGAGGTCCCCCAGCCGCAGCTGCCAGCCGTCCCCAGCAGCCTCAGCACCTCTCCTGCCATCGGAGCGGCCCCCGACCTTCCCTCGAGCGGCAGGCAGCTCGGCAGAGAGGCGCAGGCTGTCGCCGGGCCCCTCGGGGAGCCGTTCTCAGCGCCGCCGGCATCCTCTGAGTCGCGGCTCCGCGGGCACCTGATGGAGGAGGCGCGGCAGAGGCAGCCCCGGGTGCTTCTCAGCCGCCTGGCGCTGCCGACGCCCCTGGACGCTCGCGTGCCTCCATCGGCCCAGACCGCACGGCTGATGGAGGAGGCGAAGCAGAGGCAGCCCCGGGTGCTTCTCGCCCGCCTGGCGCTGCCGCCCGGCCGCACCTCCTGCCGCGTGCCGGACAGCCGCCGCCAGGGTGGCACCGAGCCGGCCGAGTGCCCGGCGCCCGCCCGCAGCGCCAGGAAAGGCGGGAGCAGAGGGCGCGAGCAGCGCAAGGACAGCGTCCCGGCCGGGAAGAGGAAGCTGCCCCCGGGCCAGGACGCTCCGCGGCAGAAACGGCGGCGCTAGGCGAGGCCGGCCGGGCTCAGCCTCAGCGGGAGCGGCTGCGGAAAGCGGCCCGCAAAGAAGGCGCAGCTGAGGCGCGGCCACGGCCCGCAAATGAGGCTCCCTGCAGCCCCGGGCTCCTCGCCGGCCCCTGCGGCACAGAGAGCAGCGGCGGTGCTCCAGGGGCACCGGCACCGGCCCCAGCGCTGCCCCTCCAAACCTGGGCTGTCCACCGACGTCATCTCGGACTGCTCCATTATCTGACACGATGTTCAATTAGGTTACATCGCATTAAGTTATTAAAGGTTTTATGTTCACTTTCCTACGCCTCCGCTTGCAGTCATTCACGCAGCACTAAACCCCCCCAAAGCCCAGTGCCCACCTGCGGGGCAGCACAGAGGGCCGTGTCCCAGCGCTGCCCCCACCTGCCCCATCCCTCCGCTCCTCAGTCCCCTCCCCTCCTCAGTCAGCACTACCTGGGGAATGCTTGGCGTGGGATTCTGGCAGAGCTGGGGCGGCTCAGCCTGCAGAACAGGAGGCTCAGGGAGATCCCGGCACGGCCATCGGTCCCCGCGGGGAGATGCAAAGAGGACGGAGCCAGGCTGCGCCCGGCAGTGCCCAGCAGCGGGACCGGAGGCTCACGCTGCAGCACAGCAGGTTTCCCTGTATGTCACCACAGAGACCCCAGCTTGGGTCAGTGTTGTTGGATAATTTTGCCAGTGATCACGATGCGGGAGATGAGTGCATCCTTGTGAAATGCATCAGCCCTGTGAACACCAGCCCTGAGGCATACAGATGGGCATACCTACTGCTTCCTATTAGTTCCCCTGGGACTCCATTGACAGCGATGAGGCCATACTGATCTTTACTTGGTGCTGGCTGGTTGCCGGGGGGTGTCTCAGCAGGAAAGCTGGGCTGGAGAGGAGTTCCCAGCTCCAGCAGTGCCTCTCAGCATGGCTATTTCCAGGGGAAATGGGTTCTTGTTGAGAGTCCATCCCATGTTTCGGTAAGGATGATGAAATTCCATTACTCCCCTGGTAAATTGCTGCCAGGCCTCGCCTCGACTTTTCACTTGTTGATACTTCCTACAAAGTTCCTGTCCAAAAGGAGAACTCGGGGATCGAGGCACTCTTAGGAAGAGTGAAGCCAGATTTTTCCAGGAGCAGGGGAAGTTCCTGTGGGAGAGCCATCTGAACTTGGGCTTCCTCTGAGACTTCAGCTGCCATGTCTCAGCACGGAGACGACCGCAGCTCCAATTCCTGCTCTATGAGGGGAAAGGTATGGCCGGGTGTTTGCGAGGTTTTTCTTCCTTTTTCTCATTCTCAAGGGGAAGGGGTGGAGCAGGGGGAGACCTACCGGTCCTTTCTGAATAACCGTTTGGGTTCTGTGCTCACTTCTGACAGCCTGGGCTAATGGCATGGGCACGGCTCAGGCTGTATTTTCCCTTAGTGATAAATAATGTTTCAGCACTCTGATACCCCACCTCTGGCATGATCAGGAACCTCTCTGCAAACCTTGGCTGCCCGTCCCCACCGACGTTTCTTCCTTTCTCTCCTCAGAAGCAGCGTTTCCCCCGTTCGGGAGCAGCAGCCAGCAGGCTGCCAGAGATCCGGCAGCGCCTGGCAGCGCACAGAGGGATGCAATGGGGATGGGCCGTCCTCACTGCCATGCAAAAGTGAGTTTCTGCAGTCCTCTGTTGTGAAGGATGGAGGAATGCATTCTAGGTATCACTTCTGAGCGGCTGCAGTGCTGTAGCGATGTCCAGTAACCACGGTGGAAGCATTAGAGAGGCCAACAGCGACAGCTGATGGCAGCAGTGAGACAGAAGTCTGTGTGTAAGTGGTGGTGCTCAGAGCTGAGTGCATTCCCTCTAGGGACAAGAGATCCGTGTCTCGACGTTTGCACCCGGTAGCGTTTTGTTTGCTGATGCAGCTTTGCTCTGCAGAATGCAGAGCTGTCAGGCAGACCGGGGTTCCTCTGCTGCCATGTGAGCAGCAATGAGAGCAGTACTGCTTTGTGTGAGCACACTGCAGTTTAAACCTCAGTTTCTGTTCTGGCTGTAGAACAGCGTCTTTTGTTTTCTGGGTTGGATGTGGGCTAACAGGACAGTGCTGCTCCTGGTGCAAGCACTTGGACTGCCAGCTGTTTGGCTCAGGAATGAAGTGTGTTTCCCAGCTGGCGCACCAGACTGCGCTGTTTGCTCGTGCAGCTGAGCTCTGCGCCTTGTAGAGCTGTCAGGCAGACGAGGGTTGAAGGAAGTAATACTTTCACAGAATCACAGAATCACAGAATTGTAGGGGTTGGAAGGGACCCCCAGAGATCAAGTCCAACGCCCTGCCAAAGCAGTTCCCTACACCAGGTCGCACAACTAGGTGTCCAGGCATGTTCTGAATATCTCCAGAAAAGGGGACTCCACCACCTCCCTGCGCAGCCTGTTCCAGTGCTCCGTCACCCTCAGCGTAGAGAAATTCTTATGCACATTTTTGCAGAACTTCCTATGCTATGTTTTAGGGATGGAGTTGTTTTCTTCAGAATGTCATTCAATCCAACACCTCTCATTAATCTTGTAAGTTTTCCATGGAAGCATCAGTTAGCCATCATGCATGTAGAGGGCAGGATTCCTGGACCTGAACTCCTAGTTCACCTCTAGGATCTTCCCTAAGATATTTTAATTCCAGGAGATTTCAAATGCTTCTTAAATCATGCTGCCTGTGGAACTTGCCAAGGAATGCAAAATCCAGCTTCTGCTCAACAAAACATCTTTTAGTAATCCCTTGGTCCATCTCAGCAACCCAAACAATAGCTGCATTTTCTTGTGAAGAGTGGCTACTTCCATTACCTGCCAACAGAGCTTTAAAAACTCATCTTGGACATGCAGTGCAAGTTCTAAAGTCCACTGTGTTGACCCATGTAGCAGAGAACTAGTGGTTTTTTATGATGGTGTCACTGCATAAATGGACAGGGGAAGAGTCACTGGTGTCATCTATCTGGTCTTCAGTAAGGCCTTTGACATGGTCCCCCATAGCATCCTTCTTCGCCGGGGCGCAGCGCTGGGAACCGAAGCCAGGAGAACCTCCGAGGCGCGGCGAGCCGGGGCGTGCTGGGTGCCGGGCCTTACTTTCTGTAAGTGCATTGCAGTTTGTACGATCAATAAGCATGCAGATGTTGTAAAGTATTGGATGATCAATGACTATACGGATAAGTTAGGCTAGTAAGATTGTCACATTGAAAAAGATAATCAGAGATAATTGGAAAGTGCTCACCAGTGTGGGAATGGAATGTTGTTTCTGCATTAGATATTAAAAAGGGCAATTGGTTTGAAGAAGTAGAACACAGTGTATTTGTATTCTGTAACTTATCCTTAGAAATAGTTGATCAAAAAGAGTGAACTAAAAGAGTGTGAACCTGCAGTACTCAGCCAATGAGGAACCAGGGGAGAAAGAGATCAGCATTGGGCAGTAGGGACTAGAAGATGTAAGGCTGTTTTCTGGGTGCGCTCCACCTTGCAGGAGGCCCGCCATTGCAATTGCAAATAAAATCTGCTTTATCAGAGATACCCTCCCCTCCCCTCCCCTCCCCTCCCCTCCCCTCCCCTCCCCTCCCCTCCCCTCCCCTCCCCTCCCCTCCCCTCCCCTCCCCTCCCCTCCCCTCCCCTCCCCTCCCCTCCCCTCCCCTCCCCTCCCCTCCCATCTTCCCTCCCCTCCCCTCCCCTCCCCTCCCCTCCCCTCCCCTCCCCTCCCCTCCCCTCCCCTCCCCTCCCCTCCCCTCCCCTCCCCTCCCCTCCCCTCCCCTCCCATCCCCTCCCCCCTTTGCCATTCCCTTCCCTTCCACTGCAGCATTTCTTGTTGGTCCCCTTCCCATCCCCTGCAGGAGCAGGACTGTGGGATCTTAGAGATGACACAAGTTAGCAACTAAGTCCAACACTTTATGGTAGAGCAACAGACTGTATAACTTTAAGTACACTTGTCACGTTCTCATTGGCTGTTACTCCTGTCCGTCAACCTGTAACCGTGATAACGCCAAGTTCCCTGCTACGCCTACTTCCCACAAGGGCTTTCTCGTACAGCACAACTTGCAACCAGTTGCTACGTCAAATTCCTTCACACCCTTATCATGTCCTTGATGCTCTGAAGGTAGCCTTGTTTTTCAAGCAGTCCTCAACAATCCCCTTCCATTACCTTGTAGCATCTCCTCCCAGTTTCCTTCCCTTTCCCTCCCTTGCTGTGTTTCCCCCCAGTCCCTTTCCCTTCCCTTGTGGTGTCTTCACCCCTTTCCCTTCCCTTCCCTGGCGCAAGAATTTGTCACGTGTCACACGGGCTGAATTCAGCCCAGCAGAGTCTGGGTGCTGGGCACAAGAGAATTCTGCCACAGTATTTCTGTTGCTGGGAGGGAACTATGGGGATACAAGGGGACACACGACTTCTGCACAGGAAATGTGCACAACTGCCATTCTGGGCACCCGCTCTTGCAGAGCATGGTCCTGCCAGGCCTTGTCAGTGGCTCTCGTTGCCACCCAAACTGCTCTCTCAAAGCACGGCTCCAGCTTCCTCACGTCAGTTGATGGCGACAGACACGACACCAGCAGACTGAGTGGAAATAAAGCCAATTCATTTTTATTGGGAATACTGCATCCAAAACTGAGGTCCCCAGTACAAGAAAGACGCAGAGCTCTTGGATCAAGAGGAGGGCCACTGAGATGATCAGAGGGCTGGAGCACCTCTCCTGTGAAGAAAGGTGGAGAGCATCGGGCTTGTTTAGCTTGGTGAGGAGAAGGCTCCAGGCAGACCTCATTGTGGCCCTCCAATTCTTGAAGGGAGGATGTAAACTGGAGGGGGAACAGCCGTTGACGAGGCTGGATAGTGGTAGGATAAGGGGGAGTGGTTTTAACTGTGAAAGGGGGGATAATCTGGTTCGACGTTAGCAGGAGTTCTTCACAAGGAGGGTGGTGACGTGCTGGAACAGCTGGCCGAGAGGTGGCGGATGCCCCTGGAGGCATTCAAGGCCAGGCTGGATGTGGCTCTGGGCAGCCCGTTCTGCTGGTCAGTGACCCCGCACACAGCAGGGGGGTTGAAACCAGACGATCTTCAAGGTCCTTTTCCACCCAGGCCATCCCACCAGTCTTTCATTCTATGATCTTCCATTCACAGGTGGAAATCTGGACAGCTTCCCAGCCCCCTTGCCGACAGCTCCACCGCGGTCACCACCGTTGGCTGCACCTTCCTCTCTGGAGCGGTGCGAGCATCGAGCCCTAGGGAGACGAGAAGAGCAGAGCGCGGAGCGTTACGGGCTGAGTGCAGGCAAGGCAAGGCAAGGCTCCAGCCCGGCTCTCGGGATCTGCTGCCTATGGAGCTCACCTGGCGAGCTGCTGCTTCAGCTCCAGCTTCTGCCGGTTTCTTTCTGCAGTGCTGGCAAAAGCCTCTTGCTGATGGAGGTGCGGCTCCAACTTGTGGAGCACCTGAGCCGCTCGCGGGGAAAGGAGGCTGCAACAGGAGGAGAAAGTCATCCCTTGGGCTCTGCTGAGCTGCCCCTGCCTCTGCCCTCACCCGGCCCCACACCCCCTGCTGCCCCCCATGTGTTCCCAGCCTTGCACCCCACCAGCAGTTTTTGGCCCGGGCCGTGCCTGTCCCCAGGCTGCAGTCACAGCCGTCCGAGAGCCTCAGGCAGCCGGCAGAGCTCACACACACTCACTCAGCATGCAGTGCCAGCTTGGTCGCCGTCCCCATTTTACTTCCTGGCACAGGATCCACATCCTTCCTCCATCTCCTTCCCACTTGCTGTCTCCTGGGCTGGGCTGGAGGATGCAGAACACGCACGCTCTCCCTGGCCACCAGCTGCTAAAGAGGAGACGCTGTCAGCAAAGCGGCTGGGAGCACGGGGCTGTTCCCCAGACGCCCTCTGCCAAGGGCCCTGCAGCAGGCCCCAGCAAGCAGGAGACTCGGCCCTGCCGGCCCACGGCTCCTGCCGCCCTTCCCTTCTCCCTGCAGGGCCGTGCCAAGCTCTCCTCCCGGGAGGAGCGGGCCAGCCCCTGCCATGCTGCGCGGCGCCCGTCCCGCTCCCACCCCCTGCGCCCTGCTGAGCTCGCACCCTGGCTCAGCGGCTGTTGCCAGCAGGGTCGATCCCTGACAGTACCTGGGGTGGACGCTGGTCCTTCCCTGCGCTCCAGCCTTCCCATGCCGCCATTTCTGCCTGTGTTTGCTCTATTTGCTGCTGGTGCATGGGCCATGTGCGGTCTGCTTCTTTCCACAGCGCAGACACTTCCTGGAGCTCCTGCAGAGACACAGCAGCATACAGGATCAGCCTCTGCCCCTGGGGCCTTCCTTCAGCTCCCTGCTCCTGCTCCTCTCCTCTGCCAGCCTGTTGGCACTGCTTTGCCCCTGAAGGACTAGGGGCCCCAAAGCCAGGGATCCACAACTCGTGGCAAACGTGGCTCAGAGGCCGTATTCCTCTCTCACGGCCCCTGTGTGTGCTGTGGCAGGTGGCAGGCCAGGAGGTGAGAAGAGACAGGGAAGGTGTGCAGCACCCTCCATCTATCGAAGAGGAGCTGAAGGAACGGACAGAAATGTGAAATGATGGTACCCTGGTGGCTGTGCTCCAGATCACTGCACACACAGAGGATTTTGCTTCCGTCCCCGTGGAAGCACTCAAGGGTCGGGCTTAGAGCAACCTGGTCTAGAGACAGGTGTCCCTGCCTGCAGCAGGGGATTGGAACCAGGTGATCAGAACGGTCCCTTCCAAGCCAAACTTTTCTATGATTCCACTGTTCTGTCATTGGTGCAGTCTCAAGCAGCATAGTCCCTGCAGCAAGGCAGAGACAGTACCTGTAGCAATCTCTTAGACTCCTTGGTGGCAGGGAGTGCAGCGCTGGTCTGTGCAGTAGATGCTTCCTTCTGTCCTCCTTTCTTTGTTCTGCGGAAGCCTGCACATGGCGGGAGCGTGCTACAAACAGACACAAGAGGAGTCTGCAGGAGCCCGGGGCACCTTGGTCTCCCCGTGCTCCCACAACAATAAAGATGGGCTCTGGCACAACACGGAGAGACCCCGTAAGGGAGAAGAGCTTCTGCCGTCAATACGGATCAGCACTCAGCTCCCCCAGGGACCGGGGACCAGGGTAGAACATGAAGCTGGTGTGTCTGCCTCGGGCGATCGTGCTGTGCGCTTGCTGTCCCTGGGGAGAACGGCCCCCCCAGGACACATGTGTGTCAGGAGCCTTTCTGGGTGCTGAGAGCTGGCAGCTCGGAAGGGGAGGCCGCTCCTACACGAGCGCACGCATCTCTTTCTTTTCACCCAAGGCCCTCACCTGGTAGGAGTCTCCTTCGCCAACTCTTGCTGCCTTGAACCTGGCTCGCGCTGCAGCATGGTGGGGGTAAGTGTATTCCGCCTCGGCAGCAGCTTGCCAGCAGAGAAGACCCCTGGAACCAAGAGAGAAAGAAGTCCTTCAGAGCAGCCCCACAGGCATGGCACGTGAACCTAGATCCAGTCACCCGGCACGGGACAGGGCCCCCCTCCCCACAGCTGGGACCCGCTCCCTCACCTCTATTCATCTTCCACTCTATTGCGGATTTCTTGTCTGCAGCAGCCTCTGCTCTGCTCTTTTCCACAGTGAGCTGAAACCTGGAAACAGAGAGTGACAACCCTTGAAGAAGGATGACCTCCTACCCCACGTAGCTGGTCAGCGGTATTTATCTCTGTGCTATGCAAAGCATGGCACCCTTTTCCTTCCTGGCCATGCCAAACCAGCACACGTAGCCTAAATTCCTCTGCATGTGCAGTCCGTTCCCTCTGAGAGGAATTGGGACAGCTTGGGCACCAGTAACACAACCGCAATCCCCCATCACTCCGGGAAAAGACACACACAGCCGAAAAGCAGCAGTAGTTAACCAGGAGCCAGACTTTCCAGGATTTCTCCCCAGCTGGATGCTGAGGACGGATACCCAGCAGGGCACGTCCCAGAGGAGGAGGTGGGAAGGAAGCCTGTCTGCTGGCCAGCTAAGAGCTGCAGAGGAAACACACTCACTTCGGGAACACGCGGATCCCACGGGTGGCAGTCTCTGGCCCGAAGTCAGCAGGATCTTCCATCCAGAGTCTCTGCAAAGGGACACCGATCTGCTGAAAGCTTGCCAAGGACATTTCTTCATGGCTCCTGTTTACAGGAAGCAAGCCTGGCTTCATGCCAAGAGAAAGCTGCTCTCCACCAAAGCCTCATCTGTGGACATCAGAGCTTTCTTCTGCTCTGAAGGAGCAGGATGGCAAAATAGTGAGGCCGTGCAAGAGCACTGCCAGGCAGGGGCAGAGATCCAGGAAATCTCTTTGCCGTGGAGAAAGCCGTGGGGGCAAGCGTGGGGAAAGGCCTTTGACTGGCCTGCCACGTCCAGGTTGGCCAGCGGTGATCCAACGGCGCACCTCACAACCTCCTCAACTTACGGTGTGGATCAGTGCAAGGACGGTGTCATTGCTCTCCAGCGTTTCAATGCAGCTGCAGAAGAACCTCATGCACAGGAAGTTGTCCTGGCAGGTCATAACGCCGAGGTTCTTGAACACGAACGGGACGGGAGTCTTGTTCCTCAGGAGGTGACAGTACAGGAGCACGCTCTCCCGCACGCAGCGCAGCACCAAGTGCAGTGGGACGCCGGAGGCTTGCGAGAGCTGCTGGTAGTTGAGCGGCTCAATCTTGACATCGTCTGCAAGGAGAAGGCACATCCTCACTGCCACAGCCAGCCCATGCAGCATTCATAACCAAATCCCACAGAAAAGGTCCTTTGGAGAAACAGCTCTTGGGCTGCGGTTCCTTTGGGAGGAACTCGCGCTGCACCCCGAGCTTTGCAGACACTTCTCTGCTGCTCCTGGCCGTTTCCAAAGAGCAGGGAGAACACAGCCGGCCGGACATGGGGTGGGAAGGGGAAGGTGGCTGCTGCCTTCTTACCAGGGATGATGTCGTTGGGAGACTGGAGGTCTGGCAGCCACAGCGCCCCGATGTTCAGTTCGAAGACGGGTCTTCGGACTGAAAGCCCCTCTTCTTTGCTGTGGAATTGCTCTCGGACCGCAGCAAAGAACCCAAGTCCTGGAACCAGGACTCCCTGCACAGGGAAAAGACAGAAAGGCTGACGAGCGTGTACTTTAGGGGCGGCAAAAGCCACGAACATCAGGAGCGTGGGGTCACTGCTCTCCCCGCTCCCCACTCCTGATGGACAAGGGGGTGAGATGGGTCTCTCTGGAAAGCTTTGGAAAACATCTGTGGTCCCTGCTATACAGTCACCTCCGCACAGTATTTCCCAACATCCTTTGGCTAGAGAAGAGCCCGGGCATTGACAGCACAGGGCTTAAGCCTGGGACTGATTGCCACAGATTATCCTTGGCACAGCCAGAAAACCCCCCACCCATTTCTCCCTTTGCTCTCCCCGTTCTGACCGCAGGGCAGAGCGAAGCCCCTGTGTGTGCCAAATGTTTGCTCAGGGCAGCTCTGGCCATGGGTTTCCCTCCCAGTTGGCCAACAAGCCGCTCTGGGCACCCGGCTTGGGCTCATCGTGCTGCTGTGGTGCTCAGGGAGGGATTGCTCTGCGGGCCCCAGGCTCCCGGCAGGATTGAAGCCTTCTCCAGGGCGAGGGCCACCAGGACACCAGCCCACCTTGTCCAGCTTCATCTGTTCCAGGATGTACTGAGACACAGCGTCCCAGACCGCCAGAATCTCTGCAAAGGAAAGAAAAGACATGTCAGGCTCCAGGCCAGCCTCTTCACAACCTCTTGGCAAGCTCCTCACACAGACAGCGATCGATACAGGCACACGCAGAAAAACACCACCATGGCTACGGAGCTGGGCTTTGCCCCGATTTCAGCCTTATTCAGAGCCCCAAATGGAAATGGGGACATAGGAAGCCTCTGGGACATGGGATATCTTTCCTCCCAGAGCTGGACTCTACAGAAACACCCTCTCCCAGGGAAACCTGGCCTTGGACTGCCCTATCACAGAACCCAGGGGCTCTGGGCAGCTCTAGTCTCAGGACCTGGCTGCCACGTGGTCCCCAGAGCCCAGCGGGACCCTTTGGCGGGGCTCTTGCAGCAGCCCCCAGCCACATCCAGCCAAGCACAGAGGGCAGGAGCTGCAGCTTTGGACTAACAGCTGACAGCCCCGTGCAATGCCTTGGGAAGGGGGTCTGGAAAGCCTTACCTTCGGTAGAGAGTTCCAGCAGCGTTGGGAACGCGGAGGCCAGCTCCGAGCTGACGCTCACAGTCCAGCAGCCTTCCATGTGGCTTGCCGACAGCCTCAGCTCAGAACTAAGGATGGCCTCCACCAACAAGGCTCCTCAACCAACCAACAATTCTCTGCAAAGCACCCCTGCTCCTCCACGCGTCAGCGAGGGTCACCCAGTGCAGCCTGGCTGCCCCAGAATCGACTCCTGGCCACAGAAGGACAGAGCGCCTGAGCAGTGCTGCAGCAGCACCCAGGCCCTGCAGGGAAGTGCCGGCCCTGCCGCTGCCCCGGGGAAGATCTGCTTGTGAGGCAGCAAATGGCACTGTGACATCAGCCCGTGTCACCTGGAGCTCTGTTAGGCATTGTGACATCAGCCCATGTCACCTGGAGCTCTGTTAGGTCACCGGTAGGGGAGGGGAGCTCCTCTTCCAGGAGGAGTTCCAGTTAACTTACTAAATTATTTTACGAAAGAACGCAAGCCTAACTTTAATGGTGTAGTAAGAGAAGTTGTTTCACGTCTGCTAAATAAACAAAACCCTGTGCGTTCTCAGGCACACACACCTCACGAGCTTGAAATATCATTATCGACAGTCGCTGTGGTTTACTCGGCAAATGGCACAAGAACCTGCCACGTGTCACACAGGCTGAATTCAGCTCAACAGAGGCTGGGTAGTGAGCGCGAGAGGCGGTCAGCCCTGCACCGTGCCTGCCATGCATCACACGGCACTCTTTCTGCTGGAGCCCACACGAATGTTGCTCAGTGCCAACTCTCCCATAGCCTGAGTGTTACATTGCGTTATCTGCAGGCAGACGAGATGCCAGCAGGTGCTGTGGAGGCAACAGACGCTGGCAAGAGAGGCTGCAGAAGGATTCCCGTCATCTTCCGGCATACACAGGCACACCTGGTGCCTTTGGAGATGCTCTGTTGCCATTAGAGCAGGGTTTCCAAGTTCCAGAAATGCTTTTCTACCAAGTTCTGCGAGTTGTAGGCACTTCAGAGCAAAGAAACCTCACCCACACACATCAGAAAAATAAACCCGTCCAGGGGAAGTCTTTCACTTAGAAACTGGTGAGCTGCTGGCACAGGCTGCCCAGAGACGCTGTGCGTACCCCGTCTTGAGGGGTGTTCAGGTCCAGGCTGGATGGCACCCTGGGCAACCTGACCGGGAGCCTGATCTCGCTGTTGGCCACAGCAGGGGGTTGGAACTGGGTGATCTGTGAGGCCCCGTGTGCTGAAAGGCAGCCATGTGGTCTCCCCAGAGCCTTCTGTTCTCCAGGCTCAACGAGCCCAAATCTCTCAGTCTCTCTCCAAAGGAGACATTCCTGATGCTGGCCTTTCAAGTCATGTTGCTGATGTCCAAGTTACGTGCCCATCATGTGCTGATGCTGTTGTGGCACTCGATGGGCTCAACAGGGAGAACAAAGACACCAACAACTTTGAGATAGGCTTATTTTACTGCCTACGACAAAATAGTAGAAACAATAATACTGGCAGCGTCTGTAGCCAAAGGAGAAGCTATCAGTAAAGGCAGTAAGCAAGGCAGTGGGCCTGCTCCTTGCCACATGAGCGCAGAGATGAAGGAAGGTACATCACTAATTGCCCCAGTATTTAACCATCACCCAGAGCCACAGTCACTGGGGAGCCCGTTTGCAATGAGGATCTGGAGAACCTCTCCCAGCCACAGGGAAGTTGCGTTCATCAGCAATGCATCCATCCCACGGGTGAGGCGTCCAGAGCCGCTGCAAGCAGCTCCAGCCTTTCTAGCACGGAACAAACCAATCGATGGCACAGTCCAGGGGAACAGCCGGTGCCCTCTTTCACCTCTTGGTTTTCTTCCCGAAGCCTGGCCAGGGCTCAAGGAGAAACAAAAGGAGTCGTGCTGCAGCACGGGCCTCTGTGGCAAGGCTGTCTGCCCAGCCCCCCTGCAACGGGCTTCATCGGGTAACAAACACGGCAGAAAGCTGCCCTCGGCTCCTCGCGGGGGGGGGCCGCCGTCGGCATGGAAACGCAGCGCGACAGCACGCAGGTTCCAGCAGCCCAGCTGATGTCACCGGCGCTGGGACTTGCTGTGCCCGCCCCGGAGCCGCAGCCTGCGAGCTGTCCCGGCCTCGCACGCTAACCAGCCGACGCCTGCCGTGCTGGATGCGGTCCCTCCGGGCAGAGGCTCTCCAGCTCGGAGCCTCGCCCGGCCGCGCCGTGGCTTGCCGGCCCGGGCTGTGCCGGCCGGGCCCCTCCGACTCCACTTCGGTCTGCCGCAGCGCACGCGGGCGCCCCGCCTTTGGAAGCGGCCGCTTCAGCCGCGGGGAAAGGCAGCACGGAGGCTGCGCCGGCCGCCATCGGCACGGCACGGCACGGCCTCCCTCTCATTGGTCACCGCCCGCGCCGACCCACCCCCCCGGCTTCCCACTCATTGGTCAGCACCAGCACCACCCCGCCCCCGGCCTCCCTCTCATTGGTCAGTGCCAGCGCCGCCGGCTGTCTTCTCGGGAAAATGGCAGTCGAGTCCTCCACCTGCGGGGCAGCAGCTCAGCACAGCGCTGACGACCATTCGACCCGAGCGAGAACCGATATAGAATATCGCTTATAAATAGCAGACACAGCTTCCAGTTACACCCAAAAGGTGAACTCAATCCAGAAAACAAAGACCAAACTGCTGAACCCATTCTGAAGATCAGGGCACACAGAACACCAAAAAAGAACACGGCTCCGTGCAGAGCCCTCACAGGGGGCAGCCAGCCCTTAACTGAGGTCAGGGAGGGCTGGAACCAGGCTCCACCCCTTTGCCAGACAAGAGAATTGCTCTGAGCTGTTCTCCACAGCAGAACAAGGTCTAATGGAGATAAAAGAGCAGTCGGCCCAGGGGGGTTCTGCCAGGCCTCAACAGGCATGTTGGCTGGGGGGGGGAGGGAGCCCTGCTAGGCCTGATCTTCTTTGCCGTCTGCCTGAGAGGTTTAGTCATCCACCACCTGATGTGGCAGCCTGGATGGTCTGCCTTGGGGCTGCGTGGACCAGCTGCACCCAGCCCTTGTGGGAGATCCCGAATCTTCGGTCAAGCTGGCTGACTGGCTGGGGAACCCTTACAAAGCCTGTTAGGCCAGGCTGAAAGCCAGCTGGCCGTTCATGGGAGCACTGCCAGGCGAAAGATGGCCAGCCAGCTGGCCCATGGAGCTCTGCGTTTCCAGACCCCTCCAAGCCAGCTGAAGGGGTTCTGCCATGCCAAAAGCTGGCAGGCTGGTCAAAAGGCACTGGCAGGCCGAAAGCCGGCAGGCCGGCTAGCCTGGGTGGTCCAGCTGGGGCAGAAGGATTTCAGTCCTGCAGGTATCTCCCCTTTCAAAGAGCTGATTCCCCTCCTGTTTGTAGGCTCCCTTTAGGTCTTGAAAGGCTGCAATCCTTGCTAGCTGTTCTTTGTTACAAGGTTGCAGCTCTTCACAGCATACTTCATACTGCTACTATGTGATGCCAAAGCTGACATCTGCTGTTTTGTCTCAGTAGACATCAGTGAAGGTCAGTGGTGTCATTTTTTCTACATAAAGGAGCTCAGTTCCACACCTTTGCTCCACACGCACTTCCATGCCAGGTGCCAGTTTGTCAGATTGCCCCACTGCTGCCATGGAATGCAGCACTGGTGGGAAGGCTCAGGCTCCCTGACACGCAGGCTCCATGTAGAATAACTGCAATTTAGCATTCAATAGAGGCATTTGCATTTTTTTCTTCTAAACTGTATTGTGACTAAAAACTAGTCCCATGTCCAAACTGGTTTTCAGGGTATCACATTTCCTTTGAAATGCTGTTTGAAATGAAATTTCCTTCCTCTTGCTCTCAGAGAAATTGAAGGAAATTTTAGAAGGAAACTTTAGAAGGAAAACAGAGAACAGAGGTCTGCTGCCGAGCTCCCTGGAAATGCTGGTTCTCTCTCCCATCCTCTCCAGGCATTTGGCTGGCCATCTCTAAGAGGGCACGGGTGTTCCAGAGCTGTCTTCTGCCTGAAAAACATCCAGCCAAACTAACGTGGAACCCAAGGCCAAGCACCAGACCTGGGCTGAGTAAGGGCTGCAAAACCCACCCGGTGGTCTTCATGGAGCTCGAAGGCCAGCCTGCCCTCGGTGCCCAAAGGGAGCAAGCGAGCCTGCAGCCACCGAGCTCCAGATCAGCCAAATGCCTGCAGTTTAGGGCTAAGGAGTTCAGGCCAGCACAGGGAGAACCTCAGAAGATCACAGACTCAGCATCTGACGGTGAGACCAGCCTGCCCGAGGGGGCGCCAGCAACACCTCTGGTGCGGTGCTGCCGGCACACGAGGGCTCCAGGTCTGGGGAGTGCCAGGCACCAAGGGGCAGAGCCGGGCTGTCAGGCAGCAGGCTGCTGTGCTGACATCACAATGGGCAGCAGGCAGCACCGGCCATGCTGTCACCGGGTCACCATGGCGACGTTTGTGACACGGGCACCTGGGAGGGGTATAAAGGCAGAGCGTGGTGGTGGGTCCCGCATCCTGAAGGAGCATCTGGCAGAGAGCAGATGCACCTGAAGGATGAGCTCCGGCATGGCTGTTGTCAATGTGGAGCATCCTGCTTGTGCCAAGCAGGCCGAGATAAAATTCTGGGAGGATGGCCCCGCCACACCGCGGGGCTACAGAATGCCAGAGGTCACCGCCAAAGGTACGTGGGTCCACAGCCAGCAGGGGAGCAGAGCTGCCAGTGAGTCCTGGCGCTGAGCGGGCAAGAACCAGCACGGGGACCACCTCAGGGCTGCGTCCGTGTGGGGCTGGGGATGGCGACGACATTTTCCATCTGTTGCCTCCCTCCTGCTCTGAGCTAGTAGGAGAAGTGGCAGAAGCAGAGCGTGACCTGCTTTTCCTTTGCCCTGCAGAGCGAGTTGCTGTCTGGGATGCGGTGGCTGACTACGTCCAAGAGCAGCTCCTGCTGTGCAAGGTGGGTCGGCGCCTTCTTCCCGCTTGTCTGCTTGGAGGGGTGGGAGCCCCTCGCCTTGGGCCACAGAACGCAATGACTCTCCCCCTCCGCAGAAAGCAGGGTATTCAACCCCCAAAATGCCTGTCAGGTACCAGTGGGCCTCCCACATGCATGGTATGACTACAGCATGTATGTTGGGGCTGATCACGAACTCTGGAAGCCTCTGGATTGAGGCTGCTGCTGCCCTGACTGCTGGGTTGTGTTTTTGGAGGGCAAAGGGAGGGAGAGGACCGTGCAGATCCTTCCCACTGCCCTGCCTGAGCTTCCGAGCAGTGGGAGAGGGCACAGCAGGACCCAAAGCACCGTCCGTGGACAGGGCAACCTTCAGCTCTTCCTCCAGCCTTAACACTTCAGCCCTTCCCTTCTCTTCCACGTGCAGGGAGTCCAAATTCCCACCTTTGGTTCCTTCAGCATTGCCTCCAAGCGGATCGAGGCCGAGGATGGGACCACGATTATTCAGTGGCCTGCATTTCACCCAGCCAGGAACCTTGCAGGCATCCGTAACGTCACGGATTACAAGGATTACCTGCCAGGTAGGAGGAGGCTTAAACCCTTTCTTGCTGCACAGACGGGACAAAGGGAGCCATCGCCTCCATTCTCAAAAGCAAACCTCACCCTCCCTCCATGGAGCCCGTCCCAGTACGAGGCTGTCCTGGGTGGTGACTGCAATAAGCAGCACTTGGGAAGCACCCACGGAGTGGCTGCTGCATGACAACCTCTGCCGTGTGATTTTCCAGGCCACAAGGAGCTGGAGGCCCTCAGATTCTCTGAGATGGCCACAGCTGCATCTGTGAGCCGGCAGACTGGGAAGGCCTGCATATTTGGCACAACGTCCCTCGTCTCCCACTGCCTGAGGAAGCGGGAAGGAGAACCTAGAAAAAGTTCTTTTCAAGGTGAGCTTTGGTTTCTCCATATCCTGGGCAGCCTCACGAGCCCAGAGCTGCTCGCACACAGCCCACCAGGACCTGGCCAGCTGTTTGGGCCGTACAAGTGCTGTGCTGCTCTCCCTGCCTTGGGCTCCTCGTGTCCCCAGTGCCTCAGCCGTGACAAGGATGTCCCACATCCTCCCTGTTCTTCCCCTGCAGGTCCCCTGGCTGCTGGACATGGTGGTGTCCCAGGTGGAGGCTGTAGCTTCCCTGACTTCCTCAGGCCGTCATCGTCTTTCCCAGGTGAGTATGTTTGTGGCTGCGGCCCCTGCTTCCCCACTTGCGTATGGCATCCTTCCACCCCCCCATATTCCTCCTCTCTCATGCCATTTTATACAATTTCTTACTTTCAGGTGGAGCTTGAGCCTCCCAAGTCAAACATACCTTTGTCCTGCAAAGTTTATTTGAAAACATGTAAGGTGGAAAGCCTTGGCTCGGGGTGGGCCAAGAAAGCAGGATAGCTTATCTGTTCCAATAGTATCATCAAGGCCCCATCCTCACAGGGTGGTCATGGAATTTGGCCACGGGACTCCACCCTGCTCCACACTCCATGCTTTCTTAGAGTCAGTGTGCCGGGCTCCTCTGGTGCTTGCCAACACCTCAGGTCACAGGTCAATTGCTTAGGGAACTGAGGGAAGGCTTGACCTTCTCTCCAGAGGTGGACATTTCAGCAAGTCACCTCCAGGAAATGCTTCCTGGATTGCAGACATTTCTGTGAGGTAGATCTGATGGGAGAGATGAAGGAATTTAGGTGACATTTTCATCCCTCCGTGGCCTGGGTGACCCTGTTTCCCAAGACAGTCCTTGGTATTGGGGCGCAGTCGATACTGGGGAATTATGGCCTCTAGGCGATGTGAGAATCTGCCTGCAAGCAGGTGATCCCAGCCAGCAGAAAGGGCAGCAGGAGCCCTGGGTCACACCGTGTCTTGTCCTTTTGTACAGGTTTAAATGGGAGTTTGCACCCAAACTACCACCTGGGAAACCCTGCAGGGCCTCCAAAAGGCTTTTGCCACGTCTTGGCCAGGGCAAGAGAGGTAAAGCAGCTGCCAGTCCCTCTCCACGCCACACACAACCAACACGTGATGGGAAAATCCCCAGCCCACCATCACCCAAAGGCCCTGACTTGTGAAACCATTTGCACCAGCTCAGCTCTGCCTCTCCTCCTGACTGCACGTTGTCCTCATCAAATCTAAGATGCTGGGTGAAATTCCCACAAGTGCTCCCATCCCAGGGCATGGCAAGAGCACTGGGGGGTCATCAGCCCTGTCCTTTCCCTAGGAAATGAGCCCTCAAAAGGAACTGTCACCTCCCAGGCACCACCCATCTCCTCTTTCCCAAAGCAAAGCCATTAATGCAGTCCCAAAACACAGCTGCACCCCAGAGAGGAGGAGCTGGGCATGAGGCACAGAGGGCCTGCGGTCTCTGCATCTGTGAGGGGAGCAGAGGCAGCCCTCTCGGGTGCTTTGGGACAGGCCTGAGCACCCCTGTGTGTCACTGGGCCAGCAGGTCTACAGTCAGTCTCCTCTGACAAGATCTCTCCTTCTCAATTCCAGAAGAATTTCCTGCACTGCCACCCCTCACCAGCTGGATCCACCTCACCATTCCAGTGGATACAACACAGTCTGAGGAGGGAAGAAGTGAGGACAAGAGGAAGGCAAGGTGAGACTGCAGGCTCAAGGTTGGGATCTGCACAGGGTGTTTTCCCAACCAGACAAGAGCCCATTACACATAAACACAGCACATGAGGGATGGAATGGTGCACCTGGGAGCCCCCAGTTCGCAGGGCTGGCCGCTCTCCAGCCCTCAGGGAAGCACTGGCACAACCAGAGAGGTGTGTGTGGAGAAGGCTGCTGTCACAGAGTTGACCAGATCAATCTATGTCCATGACAGGGGCGACAGGCCTCTGCCCTCCCTCCCCACCCCAGTCCCACAAAAATGGGAAGGAAGGAAGGGAGGAAAAGAGCAGTGGCAACAATCTATGGAGGAAAACTTATTTTACTATAATATTGGAATACAAGATAACACAATATATACAATTTAATTGAAATTGAGATTAATAAATCAGACAAGGTGAGAGAGAGAGTTCCCGGGACCGAGTCAAACCTGAAAAGCTTGGAACAGCTAGGAAAGCACCTCCAGTACCCACTGCAAGGCAGCAAGAGAGCATCCCCCCCACCCCGAAGGGCCAGATCCTGTGACTTCTGTAATGTACAGGGATAGGTACCTGGAACTGGGGCATTAACACTTTAATGCCCCGTACACTACATGATGTTTTGATGTGGAATACTCAACCCCCCCCCAAAACAAACAAACAAAAAAAAACAAACAAAAAAACAAACCAAAGAACCATGACAGCTGCGTTGCACCTAAGGGTCCTGGCTTGGGGTTGCAAGATATGGCCCAAAAGACATCGCACACTCACACAGACCTCTCCCACACTATTCTTTCAGTCAGCTGCCAGCAATCCCAGGGGAGGTAAATCCATAAGTTTATTCATCCATCATCTGAAGAGCCCCATCCATTCAGTCATTCATCATCTCAAGAGCTCCGTCCATCCATCCGTCCATCCATCCATCCATCATCTCAAGAGCTCCATCCATGCATCCATCATCTGAATAGCTTAATCCATCCAACATCTGAAGAGCTCCACCCACCCACCCACCCATCCATCCATCCATGCATCCATCCATCAATCCATCCGTTATCTGAAAAGCTCCATCCATCCATCCATCCATCCATCCAAAATATGAAGAGCTCCATCTTCCCTTCATCCATCATCTGAAGAGATTCATACATGCATCCATCCATCATCTGAAGAGCTGAATCCATCCGTCCATTATCTCAAGAGCTCTATCCATCCATTCATCATCTGAAGAGCTCCATCCATCCATCCATCCAACGTCTGAAGAGCTCCATCCATCCATCCAACATCTCAAGAGCTCCATCATCAATCCACCTATCACCTCAGGAACCCCATCCATCCATTCATCCAAAATATGAAGAGCTCCATTCATCCATTCATCCAACATCAGAGGAGCTCCATTCATCCATCCATCAGTTATCTCAAGAGCTCCTTCCATTCATCCATCCATCCATCCATCTATCAATCGATCCATCCACCCATCCATCCATCCATCCATCCATCCATCCATCCATCCATCCATCCATCCATCCATCAGTGATCTGAAGAGCTCCATCCATCCATCCATTATCTCAGGAGTTCAATCCATCCATTTCTCCAACATCTGAAGAGCTCCATCCATCCATACAAAATCTGAAGAGCTCCATCGTCCATTCATCCATCATCTGAAGAGATCCATACATGCATCCATCCATTATCTGAAGAGCTGAATTCCTCCATCCATCATCTTAAGAGCTCCATCCATCCATCCATCCATCCATCCATCCATCCATCCATCCATCCATCCATCCATCCATCCAACATCTGAAGAGCTCATTCCAGCCATCCACCCATCATCTCAATAGCTCCATCCATCCGTCCAACATCAGAAGAGCTCCATCCGTCCATTCATCATCTCAAGAGCTCAATCCATCCATCCATCCATCCATCCATTTTCTGAAGAGCTCCATCCATGCATTCATCCAACATCTGAAGAGCTCCATCTATCCATTCATCCATGATCTGAAGAGATCCATACATGCATGCATCCATCCACCTCAAGACCTCCATCCATCCATCCATCCATCCATCCATCCATCCATTCATCCATCCATCCATCCACTCATAATCTGAAGAGCCGCATCCATCCATCCAACATCTGTAAAGCTCCATCCATCCATCATCTCAAGAGCTCCATCCATCCATTCATCATCTCAAGAGCTGCATCCATTATTCCATCCATCCATCCATCCATCCATCCATCCATCCATCCATCCATCCATCCATCCATCCATCCACCCACCCATCCAACATCTGAAGAGCTCCACCCATCCAACCAAAATCTGAAGAGCTCCATCTATCCATCCAAAATCTAAAGAGCTACATCCACCATCCAATCCCTCATCTTCAGAGCTCTATCCTTCCATCCATCCATCATCTGAAGTTCTCCAAACATCCATCAATCATGATGGATGAGCTCCATCTTCCCTTCATCCATCATCTGAATAGCTCAATCCATCCATCATCTGAAGAGCTCCATGAATCCATCCATAATCTCAAGTGCACCACCCTTCCGCCCAACCATCATTTTTAGAGCCCCATCCATCCATCCATCCATCCATCCATCCATCCATCCATCCATCCATCCTTCCATCCATCCATCCATCCAACCGAAGAGCTCCGTCCATCCATCCATCCGTCTTCTGAAGAGCTCCATGCATCCATTCATCCATCCATCCATGCATCCATCCATCCATCCATCATCTGGAGAGCTCCATCATCCATCCACCCATCATCTGAATAGCACAATCCATCCAACATGGCTGGCTGGCTGGCTGGCTGGCTGGATAGTTGAAGCTCTTCAGAGGTTGTATGGATTGATGGAGCTCTTGAGATTATTGGTTGGATGATGGAGTTGGACATCTCTAGAGCTGCATCATATATCCATTCATCATCATCTGAGTGCTCAATCCATCCAACATGTGAAGAGCTCCATCCATGCACCCATCCATCATCATTTGGGCTACATCCATCTATCCACGCAACATCTGAAGAGTTCCATTCATCCATCCATCATCTGAAGAGCTCCATCCTTCCATCCATCCGTCATCTCAGGAGCTCCATCCATCCATGCAACATCCATCCATCTATCTGAAAAGCTCCATCCATCCTTTCATCCTTTGTAGAGCTCCGTCCATCAATCAATCCATCAAACATGTAAATAACTCCATCCATCCATCAATCATCTGGAGAGCTCTTTGCATCCATCCATCCAAAATCTGAAGAACTCCATCATAAACCCTTCCATCATCTGAAGAGCTCTATCCATCCATCCTTACAACATCTGAAGAGCTCCAACCATACATCCATCATCTCAAGAGCTCAATCCATGCTTCCAACATCTGAAGAGTTCCATTCATCCATCCAAAATCTGCAGAGCTCCATACAGCCACCAAAAATCTGAAGAGCTCCATCAAACATCCATCCATCACCTGAAGAGATGAATCCCTGCATCCATCATCTCAACGGCTCCATCCATCCATCCATCATCTGAAGAGTTCGATCCATCCATCCATCAATCATCTGAATAGCACAATCCATCCAACATGGCTGGCTGGCTGGCTGGCTGGCTGGCTGGCTGGATAGTTGAAGCTCTTCAGAGGTTGTATGGATTGATGGAGCTCTTGAGATTATTGGTTGGATGATGGAGTTGGACATCTCAAGAGCTGCATCATCCATCCATCCATCCATCCATCCATCCATCATCTGAGTGCTCAATCCATCCAACATGTGAAGAGCTCCATCCATCCATCCATCCATCCATCCATCCATCCATCCATCCATCCATCCATCCATCCATCATCATTTGGGCTACATCCATCTATCCATGCAACATCTGAAGAGTTCCATTCATCCATCCATCATCTGAAGAGCTCCATCCATCCATCCATCCGTCATCTCTGGAGCTCCATTCATCCAGCCAGCCAGCCAGCCAGCCATCTATCCATCCATCCAGCCAGCCAGCCAGCCAGCAAGCCATCCATAATCTCAGGAACTAATGTCATCCATCCATCATGATTTGGGCTCCATCCATCCATCCATGCAACATCTGAAGAGTTCCATTCATCCATCCATCATTTCAAGAGCTCCCTCCATCCACTCATTCAACACCTGAAGAGTTCCATCCATCCATCCATCCATCCATCCATCCATCTGGAGAGCTCCATCCATCCATCCATCCATCCATCCATCCATCCATCCATCCATCCATCCATCACCGGAAGATCTCCGTCCGTCATCGGAAGAGCCCCATGCATGCATCCATCCATCCATCTACTATCTGAGGAGCTCCAACCATCCATCCTTCCATCATCTCACGAGCTCCATCCATCAAACATCTGAAGAGCCCCATCCATCCATCCATCCATCCCTCCATCCATCCATCATTCCATCCATCCCTCCATCCCTCCATCCCTCCATCCCTCCATCCCTCCATCCATCCATCCATCCATCCATCCATCCATCCATCCATCCATCCATCCATCCATCCATCCATCCATCACCTGAACAACTCCATCCATCCATCCTTCCATCCATCCATCCATCCACCCGAAGAGCTCCGTCCATCCATCCATCCGTCTTCTGAAGAGCTCCATGCATCCATTCATCCATCCATCCATGCATCCATCCATCCATCCATCATCTGGAGAGCTCCATCATCCATCCACCCATCATCTGAATAGCACAATCCATCCAACATGGCTGGCTGGCTGGCTGGCTGGCTGGCTGGCTGGATAGTTGAAGCTCTTCAGAGGTTGGATGGATTGATGGAGCTCTTGAGATTATTGGTTGGATGATGGAGTTGGACATCTCAAGAGCTGCATCATCCATCCATCCATCCATCTATCATCTGAGTGCTCAATCCATCCAACATGTGAAGAGCTCCATCCATCCATCCATCCATCCATCCATCCATCCATCCATCCATCCATCCATCCATCCATCCATCATCATTTGGGCTACATCCATCTATCCATGCAACATCTGAAGAGCTCCATCCATCCATCCATCATCTGAAGAGCTCCATCCATCCATCCATCCGTCATCTCTGGAGCTCCATTCATCCATCCAGCCAGCCAGCCAGCCATCTATCCATCCATCCATCCAGCCAGCCAGCCAGCAAGCCATCCATAATCTCAGGAACTAATGTCATCCATCCATCATGATTTGGGCTCCATCCATCCATCCATGCAACATCTGAAGAGTTCCATTCATCCATCCATCATTTGAAGAGCTCCCTCCATCCACTCATTCAACACCTGAAGAGTTCCATCCATCCATCCATCCATCCATCCATCCATCTGGAGAGCTCCATCCATCCATCCATCCATCCATCCATCCATCCATCCATCACCGGAAGATCTCCGTCCGTCATCGGAAGAGCCCCATGCATGCATCCATCCATCCATCTACTATCTGAGGAGCTCCAACCATCCATCCTTCCATCATCTCACGAGCTCCATCCATCAAACATCTGAAGAGCCCCATCCATCCATCCCTCCATCCCTCCATCCATCCATCATTCCATCCATCCCTCCATCCCTCCATCCCTCCATCCCTCCATCCATCCATCCATCCATCCATCCATCCATCCATCCATCCATCCATCCATCCATCCATCCATCCATCCATCCATCCATCCATCCATCACCTGAACAACTCCATCCATCCATCCTTCCATCCATCCATCCATCCAACCGAAGAGCTCCGTCCATCCATCCATCCGTCTTCTGAAGAGCTCCATGCATCCATTCATCCATCCATCCATGCATCCATCCATCCATCCATCATCTGGAGAGCTCCATCATCCATCCACCCATCATCTGAATAGCACAATCCATCCAACATGGCTGGCTGGCTGGCTGGCTGGCTGGCTGGCTGGATAGTTGAAGCTCTTCAGAGGTTGGATGGATTGATGGAGCTCTTGAGATTATTGGTTGGATGATGGAGTTGGACATCTCAAGAGCTGCATCATCCATCCATCCATCCATCCATCATCTGAGTGCTCAATCCATCCAACATGTGAAGAGCTCCATCCATCCATCCATCCATCCATCCATCCATCCATCCATCCATCCATCCATCATCATTTGGGCTACATCCATCTATCCATGCAACATCTGAAGAGTTCCATTCATCCATCCATCATCTGAAGAGCTCCATCCATCCATCCATCCGTCATCTCTGGAGCTCCATTCATCCATCCAGCCAGCCAGCCATCCATCTATCCATCCATCCAGCCAGCCAGCCAGCCAGCAAGCCATCCATAATCTCAGGAACTAATGTCATCCATCCATCATGATTTGGGCTCCATCCATCCATCCATGCAACATCTGAAGAGTTCCATTCATCCATCCATCATTTGAAGAGCTCCCTCCATCCACTCATTCAACACCTGAAGAGTTCCATCCATCCATCCATCCATCCATCCATCCATCCATCTGGAGAGCTCCATCCATCCATCCATCCATCCATCCATCCATCCATCACCGGAAGATCTCCGTCCGTCATCGGAAGAGCCCCATGCATGCATCCATCCATCCATCTACTATCTGAGGAGCTCCAACCATCCATCCTTCCATCATCTCACGAGCTCCATCCATCAAACATCTGAAGAGCCCCATCCATCCATCCATCCATCCATCCATCCATCCATCCATCCATCCATCCATCCATCCATCACCTGAACAACTCCATCCATCCATCCTTCCATCCATCCATCCACCCAACCGAAGAGCTCCGTCCATCCATCCATCCGTCTTCTGAAGAGCTCCATGCATCCATTCATCCATCCATCCATGCATCCATCCATCCATCCATCATCTGGAGAGCTCCATCATCCATCCACCCATCATCTGAATAGCACAATCCATCCAACATGGCTGGCTGGCTGGCTGGCTGGCTGGCTGGCTGGATAGTTGAAGCTCTTCAGAGGTTGGATGGATTGATGGAGCTCTTGAGATTATTGGTTGGATGATGGAGTTGGACATCTCAAGAGCTGCATCATCCATCCATCCATCCATCCATCATCTGAGTGCTCAATCCATCCAACATGTGAAGAGCTCCATCCATGCACCCATCCATCATCATTTGGGCTACATCCATCTATCCACGCAACATCTGAAGAGTTCCATTCATCCATCCATCATCTGAAGAGCTCCATCCTTCCATCCATCCGTCATCTCAGGAGCTCCATCCATCCATGCAACATCCATCCATCTATCTGAAAAGCTCCATCCATCCTTTCATCCTTTGTAGAGCTCCGTCCATCAATCAATCCATCAAACATGTAAATAACTCCATCCATCCATCAATCATCTGGAGAGCTCTTTGCATCCATCCATCCAAAATCTGAAGAACTCCATCATAAACCCTTCCATCATCTGAAGAGCTCTATCCATCCATCCTTACAACATCTGAAGAGCTCCAACCATACATCCATCATCTCAAGAGCTCAATCCATGCTTCCAACATCTGAAGAGTTCCATTCATCCATCCAAAATCTGCAGAGCTCCATCCAGCCACCAAAAATCTGAAGAGCTCCATCAAACATCCATCCATCACCTGAAGAGATGAATCCCTGCATCCATCATCTCAACGGCTCCATCCATCCATCCATCATCTGAAGAGTTCGATCCATCCATCCATCAATCATCTGAAGTGCTCCATCCATCCATCCATCATCTGAAGGGCTCCATCCATTCAGCCATCTGACATCTGAATTGTTCCATCCCTGCACTCAGTCAACATCTGAAAAACTCCATCCATCCATCCATCCCTCATCTGAAGAGATGCATCCATCCATCCAACGTCTGATGAGCTCCATCCATCCGTCCATCCATCCATCTGAAAAGCTCCATCCATCCATCTTCTGAGTGCTCAATCCATCCAACATGTGAAGAGCTCCATCCATTCATCCGTCCATTATCATTTGGGCTACATCCATCTATCCATGCAACATCTGAAGAGTTCTATTCATCCATCCATCATCTCCAGAGCTCCATCCATCCATTCATGGATCCGTCCAGCCAGCCACCCACCCACCCATCCATCCATCCATCCATCCATCCATCCATCCATCCGTCCGTCCGTCCGTCCGTCCGTCCATCCATCCATCCATCCATCATCTCAAGTGCTCCATCCATCCATTCACGGATCCATCCATCCAGCCAGCCATCCAGCCATCCAGCCATCCATCCATAATCTCAGGAACTGATAACATCCATCCATCATCATTTGGGCTCCATCCATCCATCCATGCAACATCTGAAGAGTTCCATTCATCCATCCAGCCAGCCAGCCAGCCATCTATCCATCCATCCAGCCAGCCAGCCAGCCAGCTAGCCATCCATAATCTCAGGAACTAATGTCATCCATCCATCATGATTTGGGCTCCATCCATCCATCCATGCAACATCTGAAGAGTTCCATTCATCCATCCATCATTTGAAGAGCTCCCTCCATCCACTCATTCAACACCTGAAGAGTTCCATCCATCCATCCATCCATCCATCCATCCATCCATCCATCCATCCATCCATCCATCACCGGAAGATCTCCATCCATCATCGGAAGAGCCCCATGCATGCATCCATCCATCCATCTACTATCTGAGGAGCTCCAACCATCCATCCTTCCATCATCTCACGAGCTCCATCCATCAAACATCTGAAGAGCCCCATCCATCCATCCATCCATCCATCCATCCATCCATCCATCCATCCATCCATCCATCACCTGAAGAACTCCATCCATCCATCCTTCCATCCATCCATCCATCCAACCGAAGAGCTCCGTCCATCCATCCATCCGTCTTCTGAAGAGCTCCATGCATCCATTCATCCATCCATCCATGCATCCATCCATCCATCCATCATCTGGAGAGCTCCATCATCCATCCACCCATCATCTGAATAGCACAATCCATCCAACATGGCTGGCTGGCTGGCTGGCTGGCTGGCTGGATAGTTGAAGCTCTTCAGAGGTTGGATGGATTGATGGAGCTCTTGAGATTATTGGTTGGATGATGGAGTTGGACATCTCAAGAGCTGCATCATCCATCCATCCATCCATCCATCCATCCATCCATCATCTGAGTGCTCAATCCATCCAACATGTGAAGAGCTCCATCCATCCATCCATCCATCCACCCATCCATCCATCCATCCATCCATCCATCCATCATCATTTGGGCTACATCCATCTATCCATGCAACATCTGAAGAGTTCCATTCATCCATCCATCATCTGAAGAGCTCCATCCATCCATCCATCCGTCATCTCTGGAGCTCCATTCATCCATCCAGCCAGCCAGCCAGCCATCTATCCATCCATCCAGCCAGCCAGCCAGCCAGCCAGCCAGCAAGCCATCCATAATCTCAGGAACTAATGTCATCCATCCATCATGATTTGGGCTCCATCCATCCATCCATGCAACATCTGAAGAGTTCCATTCATCCATCCATCATTTGAAGAGCTCCCTCCATCCACTCATTCAACACCTGAAGAGTTCCATCCATCCATCCATCCATCCATCCATCCATCCATCCATCTGGAGAGCTCCATCCATCCATCCATCCATCCATCCATCCATCCATCCATCCATCCATCCATCACCGGAAGATCTCCGTCCGTCATCGGAAGAGCCCCATGCATGCATCCATCCATCCATCTACTATCTGAGGAGCTCCAACCATCCATCCTTCCATCATCTCACGAGCTCCATCCATCAAACATCTGAAGAGCCCCATCCATCCATCCATCCATCCCTCCATCCATCCATCATTCCATCCATCCCTCCATCCCTCCATCCCTCCATCCCTCCATCCCTCCATCCCTCCATCCATCCATCCATCCATCCATCCATCCATCCATCCATCCATCCATCCATCCATCCATCCATCCATCCATCCATCCATCCATCCATCCATCCATCACCTGAACAACTCCATCCATCCATCCTTCCATCCATCCATCCACCCAACCGAAGAGCTCCGTCCATCCATCCATCCGTCTTCTGAAGAGCTCCATGCATCCATTCATCCATCCATCCATGCATCCATCCATCCATCCATCATCTGGAGAGCTCCATCATCCATCCACCCATCATCTGAATAGCACAATCCATCCAACATGGCTGGCTGGCTGGCTGGCTGGCTGGCTGGCTGGATAGTTGAAGCTCTTCAGAGGTTGGATGGATTGATGGAGCTCTTGAGATTATTGGTTGGATGATGGAGTTGGACATCTCAAGAGCTGCATCATCCATCCATCCATCCATCCATCATCTGAGTGCTCAATCCATCCAACATGTGAAGAGCTCCATCCATGCACCCATCCATCATCATTTGGGCTACATCCATCTATCCACGCAACATCTGAAGAGTTCCATTCATCCATCCATCATCTGAAGAGCTCCATCCTTCCATCCATCCGTCATCTCAGGAGCTCCATCCATCCATGCAACATCCATCCATCTATCTGAAAAGCTCCATCCATCCTTTCATCCTTTGTAGAGCTCCGTCCATCAATCAATCCATCAAACATGTAAATAACTCCATCCATCCATCAATCATCTGGAGAGCTCTTTGCATCCATCCATCCAAAATCTGAAGAACTCCATCATAAACCCTTCCATCATCTGAAGAGCTCTATCCATCCATCCTTACAACATCTGAAGAGCTCCAACCATACATCCATCATCTCAAGAGCTCAATCCATGCTTCCAACATCTGAAGAGTTCCATTCATCCATCCAAAATCTGCAGAGCTCCATCCAGCCACCAAAAATCTGAAGAGCTCCATCAAACATCCATCCATCACCTGAAGAGATGAATCCCTGCATCCATCATCTCAACGGCTCCATCCATCCATCCATCATCTGAAGAGTTCGATCCATCCATCCATCAATCATCTGAAGTGCTCCATCCATCCATCCATCATCTGAAGGGCTCCATCCATTCAGCCATCTGACATCTGAATTGTTCCATCCCTGCACTCAGTCAACATCTGAAAAACTCCATCCATCCATCCATCCCTCATCTGAAGAGATGCATCCATCCATCCAACGTCTGATGAGCTCCATCCATCTGTCCATCCATTCATCTGAAAAGCTCCATCCATCCATCTTCTGAGTGCTCAATCCATCCAACATGTGAAGAGCTCCATCCATTCATCTGTCCATTATCATTTGGGCTACATCCATCTATCCATGCAACATCTGAAGAGTTCTATTCATCCATCCATCATCTCCAGAGCTCCATCCATCCATTCATGGATCCGTCCAGCCAGCCACCCACCCACCCATCCATCCATCCATCCATCCATCCATCCATCCATCCATCCGTCCGTCCGTCCGTCCGTCCATCCATCCATCCATCATCTCAAGTGCTCCATCCATCCATTCACGGATCCATCCATCCAGCCAGCCATCCAGCCATCCAGCCATCCATCCATAATCTCAGGAACTGATATCATCCATCCATCATCATTTGGGCTCCATCCATCCATCCATGCAACATCTGAAGAGTTCCATTCATCCATCCAGCCAGCCAGCCAGCCATCTATCCATCCATCCATCCATCCAGCCAGCCAGCCAGCCATCCATTATCTCAGGAACTAATGTCATCCATCCATCATGATTTGGGCTCCATCCATCCATCCATGCAACATCTGAAGAGTTCCATTCATCCATCCATCATTTGAAGAGCTCCCTCCATCCACTCATTCAACACCTGAAGAGTTCCATCCATCCATCCATCCATCCATCCATCCATCCATCCATCCATCCATCCATCCATCCATCCATCACCGGAAGATCTCCATCCATCATCGGAAGAGCCTCATGCATGCATCCATCCATCCATCTACTATCTGAGGAGCTCCAACCATCCATCCTTCCATCATCTCACGAGCTCCATCCATCAAACATCTGAAGAGCCCCATCCATCCTTCCATCCATCCATCCATCCATCCATCCATCCATCCATCCATCCATCCATCCATCCATCCATCCATCCATCCATCCATCCATCCATCACCTGAACAACTCCATCCATCCATCCTTCCATCCATCCATCCATCCAACCGAAGAGCTCCGTCCATCCATCCATCCGTCTTCTGAAGAGCTCCATGCATCCATTCATCCATCCATCCATGTATCCATCCATCCATCCATCATCTGGAGAGCTCCATCATCCATCCACCCATCATCTGAATAGCACAATCCATCCAACATGGCTGGCTGGCTGGCTGGCTGGCTGGCTGGCTGGCTGGATAGTTGAAGCTCTTCAGAGGTTGGATGGATTGATGGAGCTCTTGAGATTATTGGTTGGATGATGGAGCTGGACATCTCTAGAGCTGCATCATATATCCATTCATCATCATCTGAGTGCTCAATCCATCCAACATGTGAAGAGCTCCATCCATGCACCCATCCATCATCATTTGGGCTACATCCATCTATCCACGCAACATCTGAAGAGTTCCATTCATCCATCCATCATCTGAAGAGCTCCATCCTTCCATCCATCCCTCATCTCAGGAGCTCCATCCATCCATGCAACATCCATCCATCTATCTGAAAAGCTCCATCCATCCTTTCATCCTTTGTAGAGCTCCGTCCATCAATCAATCCATCAAACATGTAAATAACTCCATCCATCCATCAATCATCTGAAGAGCTCTTTGCATCCATCCATCCAAAATCTGAAGAACTCCATCATAAACCCTTCCATCATCTGAAGAGCTCTATCCATCCATCCTTACAACATCTGAAGAGCTCCAACCATACATCCATCATCTCAAGAGCTCAATCCATGCTTCCAACATCTGAAGAGTTCCATTCATCCATCCAAAATCTGCAGAGCTCCATCCAGCCACCAAAAATCTGAAGAGCTCCATCAAACATCCATCCATCACCTAAAGAGATGAATCCCTGCATCCATCATCTCAACAGCTCCATCCATCCATCCATCATCTGAAGAGTTCGATCCATCCATCCATCAATCATCTGAAGTGCTCCATCCATCCATCCATCATCTGAAGGGCTCCATCCATTCAGCCATCTGACATCTGAATTGTTCCATCCCCGCACTCAGTCAACATCTGAAAAACTCCATCCATCCATCCATCCCTCATCTGAAGAGATGCATCCATCCATCCAACGTCTGATGAGCTCCATCCATCCGTCCATCCATCCATCTGAAAAGCTCCATCCATCCATCTTCTGAGTGCTCAATCCATCCAACATGTGAAGAGCTCCATCCATTCATCCGTCCATTATCATTTGGGCTACATCCATCTATCCATGCAACATCTGAAGAGTTCTATTCATCCATCCATCATCTCCAGAGCTCCATCCATCCATTCATGGATCCATCCAGCCACCCACCCACCCACCCATCCATCCATCCATCCATCCATCCATCCATCCATCCATCCATCCATCCATCCATCCATCCATCATCTCAAGTGCTCCATCCATCCATTCACGGATCCATCCATCCAGCCACCCAGCTAGCCATCCATCCATCCATCCATAATCTCAGGAACTGATATCATCCATCCATCATCATTTGGGCTCCATCCATCCATCCATGCAACATCTGAAGAGTTCCATTCATCCATCCATCATCTGAAGAGCTCCATCCATCCACTCATTCAACATCTGAAGAGCTCCGTCCATCCATCCAACATCTGATGAGCTCCATCCATCCATCAATCCATCCATCCATCCATCCGTCCGTCCGTCCATCCATCCATCCATCCATCCATCATCTGGAGAGCTCCATCATCCATCCACCCATCACCTGAATAGCACAATCCATCCAACATGGCTGGCTGGCTGGCTGGCTGGCTGGCTGGCTGGATAGTTGAAGCTCTTCAGAGGTTGGATGGATTGATGGAGCTCTTGAGATTATTGGTTGGATGATGGAGTTGGACATCTCAAGAGCTGCATCATCCATCCATCCATCCATCCATCATCTGAGTGCTCAATCCATCCAACATGTGAAGAGCTCCATCCATCCATCCATCCATCCATCCATCCATCCATCCATCCATCCATCCATCCATCCATCCATCCATCATCATTTGGGCTACATCCATCTATCCATGCAACATCTGAAGAGTTCCATTCATCCATCCATCATCTGAAGAGCTCCATCCATCCATCCATCCGTCATCTCTGGAGCTCCATTCATCCATCCATCCAGCCAGCCATCCATCTATCCATCCAGCCAGCCAGCCAGCCAGCCAGCAAGCCATCCATAATCTCAGGAACTAATGTCATCCATCCATCATGATTTGGGCTCCATCCATCCATCCATGCAACATCTGAAGAGTTCCATTCATCCATCCATCATTTCAAGAGCTCCCTCCATCCACTCATTCAACACCTGAAGAGTTCCATCCATCCATCCATCCATCCATCCATCCATCCATCCATCCATCCATCCATCCATCCATCATCTGGAGAGCTCCATCCATCCATCCATCCATCCATCCATCCATCCATCCATCCATCATCGGAAGATCTCCATCCGTCATCGGAAGAGCCCCATGCATGCATCCATCCATCCATCCACTATCTGAGGAGCTCCAACCATCCATCCTTCCATCATCTCACGAGCTCCATCCATCAAACATCTGAAGAGCCCCATCCATCCATCCATCCATCCATCCATCCATCCATCCATCCATCCATCCATCCATCCATCCATCCATCCATCCATCCATCACCTGAAGAACTCCATCCATCCATCCTTCCATCCATCCATCCATCCAACCGAAGAGCTCCGTCCATCCATCCATCCGTCTTCTGAAGAGCTCCATGCATCCATTCATCCATCCATCCATGCATCCATCCATCCATCCATCATCTGGAGAGCTCCATCATCCATCCACCCATCATCTGAATAGCACAATCCATCCAACATGGCTGGCTGGCTGGCTGGCTGGCTGGCTGGATAGTTGAAGCTCTTCAGAGGTTGGATGGATTGATGGAGCTCTTGAGATTATTGGTTGGATGATGGAGTTGGACATCTCAAGAGCTGCATCATCCATCCATCCATCCATCCATCATCTGAGTGCTCAATCCATCCAACATGTGAAGAGCTCCATCCATCCATCCATCCATCCATCCATCCATCCATCCATCCATCCATCCATCATCATTTGGGCTACATCCATCTATCCATGCAACATCTGAAGAGTTCCATTCATCCATCCATCATCTGAAGAGCTCCATCCATCCATCCATCCGTCATCTCTGGAGCTCCATTCATCCATCCAGCCAGCCAGCCATCCATCCATCTATCCATCCATCCAGCCAGCCAGCCAGCCTGCAAGCCATCCATAATCTCAGGAACTAATGTCATCCATCCATCATGATTTGGGCTCCATCCATCCATCCATGCAACATCTGAAGAGTTCCATTCATCCATCCATCATTTCAAGAGCTCCCTCCATCCACTCATTCAACACCTGAAGAGTTCCATCCATCCATCCATCCATCCATCCATCCATCCATCCATCATCGGAAGATCTCCATCCGTCATCGGAAGAGCCCCATGCATGCATCCATCCATCCATCTACTATCTGAGGAGCTCGAACCATCCATCCTTCCATCATCTCACGAGCTCCATCCATCAAACATCTGAAGAGCCCCATCCATCCATCCATCCTTCCATCCATCCATCCATCCATCCATCCATCCATCCATCCATCCATCCATCCATCCATCCATCCATCACCTTAACAACTCCATCCATCCATCCTTCCATCCATCCATCCAACCGAAGAGCTCCGTCCATCCATCCATCCCTCTTCTGAAGAGCTCCGTGCATCCATTCATCCATCCATCCATGCATCCATCCATCCATCCATAATCTCAGGAATTGATATCATCCATCCATCCATCTCTTGAATAGCTCAATGCATCCAACTTCTGAAGAGCTCAATCCATGCATCCATCATCTGACGAGCTCCATCATCGAGCTGTAATCTCAAGAGCTCCATCAATCTATCCAAAATCTGAAGAGCTCCATCATCCATCCATCAACCATCTGAAGAGAAGCATCCATCCATCCATTTTCTCAAGAGCTCCATCCAACCATCCATCACGTGAAGAGATCCATCCATCCATCGTTCCATCATCTGAAGAGCTGTATCCATTCATACATCCACATATCATCTCCATAACTCAATCCATTCGACATCTGATGAGCTCCATCCATCCATCCATCCATCCATCCATCCACCCATCATCTGAATAGCACAATCCATCCAACATGGCTGGCTGGCTGGCTGGCTGGCTGGCTGGATAGTTGAAGCTCTTCAGAGGTTGGATGGATTGATGGAGCTCTTGAGATTATTGGTTGGATGATGGAGTTGGACATCTCAAGAGCTGCATCATCCATCCATCCATCCATCCATCATCTGAGTGCTCAATCCATCCAACATGTGAAGAGCTCCATCCATCCATCCATCCATCCATCCATCCATCCATCCATCCATCCATCCATCCATCCATCCATCATCATTTGGGCTACATCCATCTATCCATGCAACATCTGAAGAGTTCCATTCATCCATCCATCATCTGAAGAGCTCCATCCATCCATCCATCCATCCGTCATCTCTGGAGCTCCATTCATCCATTAATCCAGCCAGCCATCCATCTATCCATCCATCCATCCAGCCAGCCAGCCAGCCAGCAAGCCATCCATAATCTCAGGAACTAATGTCATCCATCCATCATGATTTGGGCTCCATCCATCTATCCATGCAACATCTGAAGAGTTCCATTCATCCATCCATCATTTGAAGAGCTCCCTCCATCCACTCATTCAACACCTGAAGAGTTCCATCCATCCATCCATCCATCCATCCATCCATCCATCCATCCATCCATCCATCCATCCATCCGTCCATCCATCCATCCATCCATCATCTGGAGAGCTCCATCCATCCATCCATCCATCCATCCATCCATCCATCCATCCATCCATCACCGGAAGATCTCCATCTGTCATCGGAAGAGCCCCATGCATGCATCCATCCATCCATCTACTATCTGAGGAGCTCCAACCATCCATCCTTCCATCATCTCACGAGCTCCATCCATCAAACATCTGAAGAGCCCCATCCATCCATCCATCCTTCCATCCATCCATCCATCCATCCATCCATCCATCCATCCATCCATCCATCATCTGGAGAGCTCCATCATCCATCCACCCATCATCTGAATAGCACAATCCATCCAACATGGCTGGCTGGCTGGCTGGCTGGCTGGCTGGATCGTTGAAGTTCTTCAGAGGTTGGATGGATCGATGGAGCTCTTGAGATTATTGGTTGGATGATGGAGCTGGACATCTCAAGAGCTGCATCATATATCCATTCATCATCATCTGAGTGCTCAATCCATCCAACATGTGAAGAGCTCCATCCATGCATCCATCCATCATCATTTGGGCTACATCCATCTATCCATGCAACATCTGAAGAGTTCCATTCATCCTTCCATCATCTGAAGAGCTCCATCCATCCATCCATCCATCCGTCATCTCTGGAGCTCCATTCATCCATTAATCCAGCCAGCCATCCATCTATCCATCCATCCAGCCAGCCAGCCAGCCAGCAAGCCATCCATAATCTCAGGAACTAATGTCATCCATCCATCAAGATTTGGGCTCCATCCATCTATCCATGCAACATCTGAAGAGTTCCATTCATCCATCCATCATTTGAAGAGCTCCCTCCATCCACTCATTCAACACCTGAAGAGTTCCATCCATCCATCCATCCATCCATCCATCCATCCATCCATCCATCCATCCATCCAACCGATGAGCTCCGTCCATCCATCCATCCCTCTTCTGAAGAGCTCCATGCATCCATTCATCCATCCATCCATGCATCCATCCATTCATGCATCCAGCCAGCCAGCCACCCAGCCAGCCATCCAGCCATCCATCCATCCATACATCCAGAATCTCAGGAACTGATATCATCCATCCATCATCATTTGGGCTCCATCCATCCATCCATGCAACATCTGAAGAGTTCCATTCATCCATCCATCATCTGAAGAGCTCCATGCATCCACTCATTCAACATCTGAAGAGCTCCGTCCATCCATCCAACACGTGAAGAGCTCCATCCATCCATCCATCCATCCATCCATCCATCCATCCATCCATCCATCCATCCATCCATCCATCCATCATCTGGAGAGCTCCATCATCCATCCACCCATCATCTGAATAGCACAATCCATCCAACATGGCTGGCTGGCTGGCTGGCTGGCTGGCTGGATAGTCGAAGTTCTTCATAGGTTGGATGCATTGATGGAGCTCTTGAGATTATTGGTTGGATGATGGAGTTGGACATCTCAAGAGCTGCATCATCCATCCATCCATCCATCATCTGAGTGCTCAATACATCCAACATGTGAAGAGCTCCATCCATCCATCCATTCATGCAACATCTGAAGAGTTCCATTCATCCATCCATCATCTGAAGAGCTCCATCCATCCATCTATCCGTCATCTCTGGAGCTCCATTCATCCATCCAGCCAGCCATCCATCCATCCATCCATCCATCCATCCATCCAGCCAGCCAGCCAGCCAGCAAGCCATCCATAATCTCAGGAACTAATGTCATCCATCCGTCATGATTTGGGCTCCATCCATCCATCCATGCAACATCTGAAGAGTTCCATTCATCCATCCATCATTTGAAGAGCTCCCTCCATCCACTCATTCAACACCTGAAGAGTTCCATCCATCCATCCATCCATCCATCCATCCATCCATCCATCCATCCATCCATCCATCACCGGAAGATCTCCATCCATCATCGGAAGAGCCCCATGCATGCATCCATCCATCCATCCACTATCTGAGGAGCTCCAACCATCCATCCTTCCATCATCTCACGAGCTCCATCCATCAAACATCTGAAGAGCCCCATCCATCCATCCATCCTTACATCCATCCATCCATCCGAAGAGCTCCGTCCATCCATCCATCCCTCTTCTGAAGAGCTCCGTGCATCCATTCATCCATCCATCCATGCATCCATCCATCCATCCATAATCTCAGGAATTGATATCATCCATCCATCCATCTCTTGAATAGCTCAATGCATCCAACTTCTGAAGAGCTCAATCCATGCATCCATCATCTGACGAGCTCCATCATCGAGCTGTAATCTCAAGAGCTCCATCAATCTATCCAAAATCTGAAGAGCTCCATCATCCATCCATCAACCATCTGAAGAGAAGCATCCATCCATCCATTTTCTCAAGAGCTCCATCCAACCATCCATCACGTGAAGAGATCCATCCATCCATCGTTCCATCATCTGAAGAGCTGTATCCATTCATACATCCACATATCATCTCCATAACTCAATCCATTCAACATCTGATGAGCTCCATCCATCCATCCATCCATCCATCCATCCATCCATCCATCCACCCATCATCTGAATAGCGCAATCCATCCAACATGGCTGGCTGGCTGGCTGGCTGGCTGGCTGGATAGTTGAAGCTCTTCAGAGGTTGGATGGATTGATGGAGCTCTTGAGATTATTGTTTGGATGATGGAGCTGGACATCTCTAGAGCTGCATCATATATCCATTCATCATCATCTGAGTGCTCAATCCATCCAACATGTGAAGAGCTCCATCCATTCATCCATCCATCATCATTTGGGCTACATCCATCTATCCATGCAACATCTGAAGAGCTCCATCCTTCCATCCATCCGTCATCTCAGGAACTCCATCCATCCATCCATCCATCCATCCATCCATCCATCCATCCATCCATCCATCTATCTGAAAAGCTCCATCCATCCATTCATCCTTTGTAGAGCTCCGTCCATCAATCAATCCATCAAACATGTAAATAACTCCATCCATCCATCCATCATCTGAAGAGCTCTTTGCATCTATCCATCCAAAATCTGAAGAACTCCATCATAAACTCCTCCATCATCTGAAGAGCTCCATCCATCCTTACAACATCTGAAGAGCTCCAACCATACATCCATCATCTCAAGAGCTCAATCCATGCTTCCAACATCTGAAGAGTTCCATTCATCCATCCAAAATCTGCAGAGCTCCATACAGCCACCAAAAATCTGAAGAGCTCCATCAAACATCCATCCATCTCCTGAAGAGATGAATCCCTGCATCCATCATCTCAACAGCTCCATCCATCCATCCATCATCTGAAGAGTTCGATCCATCCATCCATCAATCATCTGAAGTGCTCCATCCATCCATCCATCCATCCATCCATCCATCCCTCATCTGAAGAGATGCATCCATCCATCCAACGTCTGATGAGCTCCATCCATCCGTCCATCCATCCATCTGAAAAGCTCCATCCATCCATCTTCTGAGTGCTCAATCCATCCAACATGTGAAGAGCTCCATCCATTCATCCGTCCATTATCATTTGGGCTACATCCATCTATCCATGCAACATCTGAAGAGTTCTATTCATCCATCCATCATCTCCAGAGCTCCATCCTTCCATTCATGGATCCATCCATCCATCCATCCATCCATCCATCCATCCATCCATCCATCCATCATCTCAAGTGCTCCATCCATCCATTCATGGATCCATCCATCCAGCCTCCCAGCCAGCCATCCAGCCATCCATCCATAATCTCAGGAACTGATATCAGCCATCCATCATCATTGGGGCTCCATCCATCCATCCATGCAACATCTGAAGAGTTCCATTCATCCATCCATCATCTGAAGAGCTCCATCCATCCACTCATTCAACATCTGAAGAGCTCCATCCATCCATCCAACATCTGATGAGCTCCATCCATCCATCCATCCATCCATCCATCCATCCATCCATCCATCCATCATCTGGAGAGCTCCATCATCCATCCACCCATCATCTGAATAGCACAATCCATCCAACATGGCTGGCTGGCTGGATGGCTGGCTGGCTGGATAGTTGAAGCTCTTCAGAGGTTGGATGGATTGATGGAGCTCTTGAGATTATTGGTAGGATGATGGACCTGGACATCTCAAGAGCTGCATCATCCATCCATCCATCCATCATCTGAGTGCTCAATCCATCCAACATGTGAAGAGCTCTATCCATGCATCCATCCATCATCATCCGGGCTACATTCATCTATCCATGCAAAATCTGAAGAGTTCCATTCATCCATCCATCATCTGAAGAGCTCCATTCATCCATCCATCCGTCATCTCCGGAGCTCCATTCATCCATCCAGCCAGCCAGCCATCCATCCATCCAGCCAGCCAGCCAGCCAGCAAGCCATTATCTCAGGAACTAATGTCATCCATCCATCATGATTTGGGCTCCATCCATCTATCCATGCAACATCTGAAGAGTTCCATTCATCCATCCATCATTTGAAGAGCTCCCTCCATCCACTCATTCAACACCTGAAGAGTTCCATCCATCCATCCATCCATCCATCCATCCATCCATACATTCATCCATCCATCCATCCATCACCGGAAGATCTCTATCCGTCATCGGAAGAGCCCCATGCATGCATCCATCCATCCATCTACTATCTGAGGAGCTCCAACCATCCATCCTTCCATCATCTCACGAGCTCCATCCAGCAAACATCTGAAGAGCCCCATCCATCCTTCCATCCATCCATCCATCCATTCATCCATCCATCCATCCATCCATCCATCCATCCATCCATCCATCCATCCATCCATCCATCCGTCCATCCATCCTTCCATCCATCCATCCATCCATCACCTGAAGATCTCCATCCGTCATCGGAAGAGCCCCATGCATGTATCCATCCATCCACTATCTGAGGAGCTCCAACCATCCATCCTTCCATCATCTGAAGAGCTCCATCCATCAAACATCTGAAGAGCCCCATCCATCCATCCATCCATCCATCCATCCATCCATCCATCCATCATTCCATCCATCCATCCATCCATCATCTCAAGTGCTCCATCCATCCATTCACGGATCCATCCATCCAGCCACACAGCCAGCCATCCAGCCATCCATCCATAATCTCAGGAACTGATATCATCCATCCATCATCATTTGGGCTCCATCCATCCATCCATGCATCATCTGAAGAGTTCCATTCATCCATCCATCATGTGAAGAGCTCCATCCATCCACTCATTCAACATCTGAAGAGCTCCTTCCATCCATCCAACATCTGATGAGCTCCATCCATCCATCCATCCATCCATCCGTCCGTCCGTCCGTCCATCCATCCATCCATCCATCTGAAAAGCTCCATCCTTCCATTCATCCTTTGTAGAGCTCCGTCCTCAATCAATCCATCAAACATGTAAATAACTCCATCCATCCATCCATCCATCATCTGAAGAGCTCTTTGCATCCATCCATCCAAAATCTGAGGAACTCCATCCATGCATCCACCCACCATTTGAATAGCTCAAGCCATCCAGCATGGATGGATGGATGGATGGATGGATGGATGGATGGATTGATGAATGGATGGATAGAACTCTTCAGATGTTGGACAGATTGATGGAGCTCTTGAGATTATAGTTAGATGTTGGAGCTGGACGTCTCAAGAGCTGCATCATCCATCTATCCATCATCTGAAGAGCTCCATCCATCCATCCATCCATCCGTCCGTCCGTCCGTCCGTCCAATGTCTCAAGAGATCCATCCATCCATCCATCCATCCATCCATCCATCCATCCATCCATCCATCCATCCGTCCAACGTATCAAGAGATCCATCCATCCATCCATCCATCCATCCATCCATCCATCCATCCATCCATCCATCCATCCATCCATCCATCCATCCATCCAACGTCTCAAGAGCTCCATCCATCCATCCAACGTCTCAAGAGCTCCATCCATCCATCCATCATCACAAGAGCTTCAACATGAATCCATCTATCACCTCTGGAATCCCATCCATCCAATCAATAATTATCTGAAGAGCTCCATCCATCCATCCATCCATCATCTGAAGAGCAGAATTCATCCATCCACCATCTCAAGAGCTCAATCCATCAAGCCAGCCAGGCAGCCAGCCAGCCATCCATCCATCCATAATCTCAGGAACTGATATCGTCCATCCATCATCATTTGGGCTCCATCCATCTATCCATGCAACATCTCAGGAGTTCCATTCATCCATCCATCCATCTGAAGAGCTCCATCCATCCATCCATCCGTCATCTCAGGAGCTCCATCCATTCATCCATCCAACATCTGAAGAGCTCCGTCCATCCATCCAACATCGGATGAGCTCCATCCATCCATCCATCCATCCATCCATCCATCCATCCATCCATCATCTGGAGAGCTCCATCATCCATCTGGCTGGCTGGATAGTTGAAGCTCTTCAGAGGTTGGATGGATTGATGGAGCTCTTGAGATTATTGGTTGGATGATGGAGTTGGACATCTCAAGAGCTGCATCATCCATCCATCCATCCATCATCTGAGTGCTCAATCCATCCATCATCTGAAGAGCTCCATCCATCCATCCATCCATCCATCCATCCATCCATCCATCCATCCATCCATCCATCCATCCATCCATCCATCCTTCCATCCTTCCATCCTTCCATCCTTCCATCCTTCCATACTTCCATCCTTCCATCCTTCCATCCTGCCAGCCAGCCAGCCAGCAAGCCATCCATCCATCCATAATCTGAGGAACTGATATCATCCATCCATCATAATTTGGGCTCCATCCATCTATACATGCAACATCTGAACAGTTCCATTCATCAATCCATCATTTGAAGAGCTCCCTTTATCCACTCATTCAACATCTGAAGAATTCCATCCATCCATCCATCCATCCGTCCATCCATCCATCCATCCGTCATCTCAAGAGCTCCATCATCCATCCACCCTTCATCTGAATCACTCAATCCATCCAAAATTTGAAGAGCTCCATCCATCCATCCGTCCATCCATCCATCACCTGAAGATCTCCATCCGTCATCGGAAGAGCCCCATGCATGCATCCACCCATCTACCATCTGAGGAGCTCCAACCATCCATCCTTCCATCATCTCACGAGCTCCATCCGCCAAACATGTGAAGAGCCCCATCCATCCATCCATCCATCCATCCATCCATCCATCCATCCATCCATCCATCCATCCATCCATCCAACATCTGAAGTGTTCCATTCATACATCCATCATCTGAAGAGCTCTATCCATGCATCCACCCATCATTTGAATAGCTCAATCCCTCCAACATGGATGGATGGATGGATGGATGGATGGATGGATGGATGGATGGATGGATGGATGGATGGATGGATGGATGGGTGGAGCTCTTCAGATGTGACAGATTGATGGAGCTCTTGAGATTATAGTTGGATGTTGGAGCTGGACATCTCAAGAGCTGCATCATCCATCTATCCATCATCTGAATAGCTCAATCCATCCAACATCTTAAGTGCTCCATCCATCCATCCATCCATCTATCTGAAAAGCTCCATCCATCCATCATCTGGAGGGCTGCATCCATCCATCCATGCAACATCTGAAGAGTTCTATTTATCCATCCATCATCTCAAGAGCTCCATTAATGCATCCATCCGACATCTGAAGAGCTCCATTCATCCACTCATTCAATATCTGAAAAACTTCATCAGTCCATTCATCCAGCATCTGAAGAGCTTCATCCATCCATCCATCCATCCATCCATCCATCCATCCATCCATCCATCCATCCATCCATCCATCCATCCATCCATCCATCCAGAATCTGAAGATCTCTTCGCATCCATCCATCCAAAATCTGAAGAAGTCCATCATAAACCCTTCCATCATCTGAAGAGCTCCATCCATCCATCCAACATCTGAGGAGTTCCATTCATATATCCATCATCTGTAAAGCTCCATCCATCCATTCGTCATCTGAAGAGCTGCATAAACAATCCAGCCATCATCTGAAGTAATGCATCCATCAATCCATCATCTCAAGAGCTCCATACATGCATCAATCATGTGAACAGATCCATACATTCATCCATCCATCATCTCAAGAGCTCCATCCATCCATTCATCCATCTAAAGTTTGAAGAGCTCCATGCATCCATCCAAAATCTGAAGAGCTCCATCCATCCATCCATCCAACATCTGAAGAGCTCCATCCATCCATCCAACATCTGAAGAGCTCCATCCATCCATTCATCATCTGCAGAGCTCCATCCACTCATTCAACATCTGAACAGCTACTTCCATCCATATATCCATCATCTCAATAGCTCCATCCTTCCAACCATCATCTGAAGAGCTCCATCCATCCATCCACCCATCATCTGAATAGCTCAATCTATCCAACATGGATGGATGGATGGATGGATGGATGGATGGATGGATGAAGCTCTTCAGGTGATGGATGGATGGATGGATGGATGGATGGATGGATGGATGGATGGATGGATGGATGGATGGAGCTCTTAAGATCTTGAAAAGATTGATGGAGCTCTTGAGATTATGGTTGGATGATGGAGCTGGACATCTCAAGAGCTGCAACCCTGCATCCATCCAAAATCTGAAGAGCTACATCCATCCATTCATCCATCAATCATCTGAAGAGCTTCATCCATCCATCCATCCATCCATCCATCCATCCATCCATCCATCCATCCATCCATCCATCCATCCATCCACCTTAAAAGCTCCATCCATCCACTCATTCAACATCAGAGGAGCAACATCCATCCCTCCATCCATCCATCATCTCAGTAGCTCCATCCATCCATCCATATTCTTAAGATCCCCATCCATCCATTCATCCAACACCTGAAGAACTCCATCCATCCATCCAAACTCTGAAGAGCTACATCATCCATCTATCCACCATCTTTATAGCTGCATTCATCCATCCATCATCTGAATAGCTCAATACATCCATCCATCCATCATCTGTACAGTTCGATCCATCCATTAATCCTTCATCTGAAGAGCTCCAAACTTACATCCAACACCTCATATCAAGATCTCCATCCATCCATCCATCCATCCATCCATCCATCCATCCATCCATCCATCCATCCATCCATCCATCCATCCATCCATCCATCCATCCAGAATCTGAAGATCTCTTCGCATCCATCCATCCAAAATCTGAAGAAGTCCATCATAAACCCTTCCATCATCTGAAGAGCTCCATCCATCCATCCAACATCTGAGGAGTTCCATTCATATATCCATCATCTGTAAAGCTCCATCCATCCATTCGTCATCTGAAGAGCTGCATAAACAATCCAGCCATCATCTGAAGTAATGCATCCATCAATCCATCATCTCAAGAGCTCCATACATGCATCAATCATGTGAACAGATCCATACATTCATCCATCCATCATCTCAAGAGCTCCATCCATCCATTCATCCATCTGAAGTTTGTAGAGCTCCATGCATCCATCCAAAATCTGAAGAGCTCCATCCATCCATCCATCCAACATCTGAAGAGCTCCATCCATCCATCCAACATCTGAAGAGCTCCATCCATCCATTCATCATCTGCAGAGCTCCATCCACTCATTCAACATCTGAACAGCTACTTCCATCCATATATCCATCATCTCAATAGCTCCATCCTTCCAACCATCATCTGAAGAGCTCCATCCATCCATCCACCCATCATCTGAATAGCTCAATCTATCCAACATGGATGGATGGATGGATGGATGGATGGATGAAGCTCTTCAGGTGATGGATGGATGGATGGATGGATGGATGGATGGATGGATGGATGGATGGATGGATGGATGGATGGAGGATGGATGGATGGATGGATGGATGGATGGATGGAGCTCTTAAGATCTTGAAAAGATTGATGGAGCTCTTGAGATTATGGTTGGATGATGGAGCTGGACATCTCAAGAGCTGCAACCCTGCATCCATCCAAAATCTGAAGAGCTACATCCATCCATTCATCCATCAATCATCTGAAGAGCTTCATCCATCCATCCATCCATCCATCCATCCATCCATCCATCCATCCATCCATCCATCCATCCATCCACCTTAAAAGCTCCATCCATCCACTCATTCAACATCAGAGGAGCAACATCCATCCCTCCATCCATCCATCATCTCAGTAGCTCCATCCATCCATCCATATTCTTAAGATCCCCATCCATCCATTCATCCAACACCTGAAGAACTCCATCCATCCATCCAAACTCTGAAGAGCTACATCATCCATCTATCCACCATCTTTATAGCTGCATTCATCCATCCATCATCTGAATAGCTCAATACATCCATCCATCCATCATCTGTACAGTTCGATCCATCCATTAATCCTTCATCTGAAGAGCTCCAAACTTACATCCATCACCTCATATCAAGATCTCCATCCATCCATCCAGCCATCATCTGAATAGCTCAATACATCCATCATGTGAAGAGCTCGCTCCATCCATCCATCCATCCATCCATCCATCCATCCATCCATCCATCCATCCATCAACTGAAGAGCTCCATCCATCCATTCATCCAGCCAGCCAGCCAGCCATCCATAATCGCAAGAGCTCCATTCATCCATCCATCCATCCATCCATCCATCCATCCATCCATCCATCCATCCATCATCTGGAGAGCTCCATCATCCATCTGGCTGGCTGGATAGTTGAAGCTCTTCAGAGGTTGGATGGATTGATGGAGCTCTTGAGATTATTGGTTGGATGATGGAGTTGGACATCTCAAGAGCTGCATCATCCATCCATCCATCCATCATCTGAGTGCTCAATCCATCCATCATCTGAAGAGCTCCATCCATCCATCCATCCATCCATCCATCCATCCATCCATCCATCCATCCATCCTTCCATCCTTCCATCCTTCCATCCTTCCATCCTTCCATCCTTCCATCCTTCCATACTTCCATCCTTCCATCCTTCCATCCTGCCAGCCACCCAGCCAGCAAGCCATCCATCCATCCATAATCTGAGGAACTGATATCATCCATCCATCATAATTTGGGCTCCATCCATCTATACATGCAACATCTGAACAGTTCCATTCATCAATCCATCATTTGAAGAGCTCCCTTTATCCACTCATTCAACATCTGAAGAATTCCATCCATCCATCCATCCATCCGTCCATCCATCCATCCATCCGTCATCTCAAGAGCTCCATCATCCATCCACCCTTCATCTGAATCACTCAATCCATCCAAAATTTGAAGAGCTCCATCCATCCATCCGTCCATCCATCCATCACCTGAAGATCTCCATCCGTCATCGGAAGAGCCCCATGCATGCATCCACCCATCTACCATCTGAGGAGCTCCAACCATCCATCCTTCCATCATCTCACGAGCTCCATCCGCCAAACATGTGAAGAGCCCCATCCATCCATCCATCCATCCATCCATCCATCCATCCATCCATCCATCCATCCATCCATCCATCCATCCATCCATCCAACATCTGAAGTGTTCCATTCATACATCCATCATCTGAAGAGCTCTATCCATGCATCCACCCATCATTTGAATAGCTCAATCCCTCCAACATGGATGGATGGATGGATGGATGGATGGATGGATGGGTGGAGCTCTTCAGATGTGACAGATTGATGGAGCTCTTGAGATTATAGTTGGATGTTGGAGCTGGACATCTCAAGAGCTGCATCATCCATCTATCCATCATCTGAATAGCTCAATCCATCCAACATCTTAAGTGCTCCATCCATCCATCCATCCATCTATCTGAAAAGCTCCATCCATCCATCATCTGGAGGGCTGCATCCATCCATCCATGCAACATCTGAAGAGTTCTATTCATCCATCCATCATCTCAAGAGCTCCATTAATGCATCCATCCGACATCTGAAGAGCTCCATTCATCCACTCATTCAATATCTGAAAAACTTCATCAGTCCATTCATCCAGCATCTGAAGAGCTTCATCCATCCATCCATCCATCCATCCATCCATCCATCCATCCATCCATCCATCCATCCATCCATCCATCCATCCATCCAGAATCTGAAGATTTCTTCGCATCCATCCATCCAAAATCTGAAGAAGTCCATCATAAACCCTTCCATCATCTGAAGAGCTCCATCCATCCATCCAACATCTGAGGAGTTCCATTCATATATCCATCATCTGTAAAGCTCCATCCATCCATTCGTCATCTGAAGAGCTGCATAAACAATCCAGCCATCATCTGAAGTAATGCATCCATCAATCCATCATCTCAAGAGCTCCATACATGCATCAATCATGTGAACAGATCCATACATTCATCCATCCATCATCTCAAGAGCTCCATCCATCCATTCATCCATCTAAAGTTTGAAGAGCTCCATGCATCCATCCAAAATCTGAAGAGCTCCATCCATCCATCCATCCAACATCTGAAGAGCTCCATCCATCCATCCAACATCTGAAGAGCTCCATCCATCCATTCATCATCTGCAGAGCTCCATCCACTCATTCAACATCTGAACAGCTACTTCCATCCATATATCCATCATCTCAATAGCTCCATCCTTCCAACCATCATCTGAAGAGCTCCATCCATCCATCCACCCATCATCTGAATAGCTCAATCTATCCAACATGGATGGATGGATGGATGGATGGATGGATGAAGCTCTTCAGGTGATGGATGGATGGATGGATGGATGGATGGATGGATGGATGGATGGATGGATGGATGGATGGATGGATGGAGGATGGATGGATGGATGGATGGATGGATGGAGCTCTTAAGATCTTGAAAAGATTGATGGAGCTCTTGAGATTATGGTTGGATGATGGAGCTGGACATCTCAAGAGCTGCAACCCTGCATCCATCCAAAATCTGAAGAGCTACATCCATCCATTCATCCATCAATCATCTGAAGAGCTTCATCCATCCATCCATCCATCCATCCATCCATCCATCCATCCATCCATCCATCCATCCACCTTAAAAGCTCCATCCATCCACTCATTCAACATCAGAGGAGCAACATCCATCCCTCCATCCATCCATCATCTCAGTAGCTCCATCCATCCATCCATATTCTTAAGATCCCCATCCATCCATTCATCCAACACCTGAAGAACTCCATCCATCCATCCAAACTCTGAAGAGCTACATCATCCATCTATCCACCATCTTTATAGCTGCATTCATCCATCCATCATCTGAATAGCTCAATACATCCATCCATCCATCATCTGTACAGTTCGATCCATCCATTAATCCTTCATCTGAAGAGCTCCAAACTTACATCCATCACCTCATATCAAGATCTCCATCCATCCATCCAGCCATCATCTGAATAGCTCAATACATCCATCATGTGAAGAGCTCGCTCCATCCATCCATCCATCCATCCATCCATCCATCCATCCATCCATCCATCCATCCATCCATCCATCAACTGAAGAGCTCCATCCATCCATTCATCCAGCCAGCCAGCCAGCCATCCATAATCGCAAGAGCTCCATTCATCCATCCATCCATCCATCCATCCATCCATCTCAAAAGCTCCATCCATCCATTCATCCTTTGCAGAGCTCCATGCATCAATCAATCCATCAAACATGTAAATAACTCCATCCATCCATCCATCCATCCATCCATCCATCCATCCATCCATCCATCCATCCACCATCTGAAGAGCTCTTTGCATCCATCCATCCAAAATTTGAAGAACTCCATCATAAACCCTTCCATCATCTGTAGAGCTCCATCAATCTATAGAACATGAGGAGTTCCATTCATATATCCATCATCTGAAGAGCTCCATCCATCCATCCAAAATCTTAAGAGCTCCATCATCCATCCATCCATCATCTGAAGAGATCCTTACATGCATCCATCCATCCATCTGAAAAGGTCCATCCATCCATCCATCATCTGATGATCTCCATCCATCCATTCATCCAACATCTCAAGAACTCCATCCACCCTGCACAATGCATGCATCATCTGAAGAGCTCGTTCCATCCATCCATCCATCCATCACCTGATTAGCTCCATCCATTAACTCATTCAACATCAGAAGAGCTACATCCATCCCTCCATCCATCCATCTCAATAGCTCCATCCTTCCATCCAACATCTGAAGTTCTCCATCCGTCCATCAGTCATCAGAAGAACTCCATCCATCCATCCAACATCTGATGAGCTCCATCCATCCATCCAACATCTGATGATTTCCATCCATCCATCCATCCATCCACCCACGCATCCATCCATCCATCATCTGAGTAACTCAATCCATCCAACATGGTTGGCTGGCTGGCTGGCTGGCTGGCTGGATAGTTGAAGCTCTTCAGATGTTGGATAGACTGATGAAGCTCTTGAGATTATTGGTTGGATGATGGAGATGCACATCTCAAGAGCTGCATCATCCATCCATCCATCATCTGAATAACTCAATCCATCCAACATCTGAGGAGCCCCATCCATCCATCCATCCATCCATCCATCCATCCATCCATCCATCCATCCATCATCTGGAGAGCTCCAT